>NC_041398.2:69958247-70258247 GCF_900747795.2 Erpetoichthys calabaricus
TTATGTTAATATATTTGGGGTGCAGAACGGATTAACTGGATTTCCATTATTTTCAATGGGGAAGTTTGTTCTAGATACGAGAAATTCGCTATACAAGCTCAGTTCTGGAACGAATTAAACTCGTATCTAGAGGTTCCACTGTACCTTGTAAATAAACAACTACTAAAACAAGCCAAGACTATTCTTGTGCTTTTTCTGAAGTCGTGTTCACTGTTCCGGTCTTGCCAATAATCTTCCAGTCATGTGCAGTGCTTCTTTCCATGGTGCCCCTGATCTACTGTGAGGCTGTATTTATCTGATGATCCAGGAGTCTCCGCTTGCCTTCTTGAACCTTCTCATGCCTGTAAAGTGTGACATGAATATTTCAGAGGTTTGTGGAATGCAGAGCTCAGCATACCTGAGTGACATTTTGCTGTCATTCACCCATCCTGCCCTGCCTATATTCAAGTTAATATGCTGGCTACTACAATGTAGTTTGCATTCATGATCTCCTGTGTGTTGATAATGTAATATCGTTTGTGATCCATACAGTTTATGCGTGCATATCCACACTTGGGGCTATGATCTTTAGGTGCATGTGAATCACACCAACCACTCCAAAAAAACTATTGATTTCCATGAATGCAGCTTGCGTTAACATAACCTTGTTGGAGTGGTGGGGAAATATATAAATCTGCTTATTACCTCATGTATTGTATAGGCATTCAAAGTTTAGTGGAAAATTCAAGAAATGGTGACATATCTAAGTCATTACTATTGCAAAGATGCATTTGCCCTTTGTCCAAAAAGGCATAAAGTTACCAATATACTACATAGATGTAGTGATCACATGACATACAAAATTTGTTACTAATATTGTTCAAGCTCTTTCAAATTGATGTGTTTTTACAAGTTCATTGTTGTCTATCATTTCTAAAACATTTTGCCATTCCCGAAATGTGCACACTGATCTCTGACCATCTTCTGGAAGCTTCTAGCAAGTTAGAACACATCACTAGCTGTCCCAAATATTGGTGAAGTTAGTAGTTTAAGTTAGGAAAACTGATAAAATACTATTTAGATCCGTTTTCCTACTCTGAGATGCTTGATAAATTCAGGCACAAATCTAAATTGAACCAAGTCTCTAGAGCAAGAGTTCCCAAACTTTTTTCAGCCGCAGACCCCTTTACCAAAAACTTTTAAAACCGTCGACCCCCTAATTACATGCAATGGTTTTTCATATCCGCACTTGCTTTGATATGTTTGATAAGACAATGAACAGACATGTTTGTGCTACATGTATTTTCATGCATTCTTATGTGTGACTCTTTTAATGACACATTTTACCTTTTCGTTCGCAAATTTGGTATGTAATGTGTTTTTTTTAAATGATTTTACTTCTTAATTAGGTACCTATTGGAATCATAGATATTTTGAAGTAACAAACAAATAGCAGTAGTAAGGGGGTCTATTTTTGCTGTCGTTGACCCCCAAATCTTTTCATTGAAACTATCGACCCCTAGAAAGTTCAAATCGACCCCAGGGGGTCAATATCGACCACTTTGGGAACTCTTGCTCTAGAGCAATGCTAACCACTTTTCCACAATGCTACCAGATTCTGTTTAAGGATGTATTGCAATGTTTACATCATTTGTGTAAAAAATATTTTACATCTATGCAAATATATTACACTGAAGTTATTATTATTATTTTCATTTTCTATCCATATTTTGTTTCACTTTTATGGCAATCATTATGACTTTGGAATTAATTTCTAGCCATAAGACATCTGTAGTCCTGTTGGTGTCATAGGGCTTGCCACTTACTTTCTAGTAGCTGACACAAGGTAGAAACCACTTCTGGATAAGACAGCAATCATTTACCTTAGCATTTCATTTAATCTTTTATAGCATAAAATATACAATACATAACCTAAAGGTTTAATTCTTAATGAGATTTTGTTTCCATGAATAAAGGGTGGCATAAAAATTATTTCACATTCAGTTGCATTTTAAGAGAGTTGCTCTTAAGTGTACAGAAGATAATCCAAAAAATATTTTATGAAGTATTTATGAGAACTGCCTGTGCAGAATTAAAGTATGATATTTGTTAGATATTTCTAATATGCATTTGGATTACCTGTATTTAAAGCAGTGGCTCTCAAACTCAGTCCTCTGGGCCCCCAGAAGCTGATGTTTTTTGTTCAACCATCTTCTCTTTTTATTTGTTCTTCTAGCTTAATTAAGAAGTCATCATCACATTTTCCATTATGCTTTTCTAGACATGGTGTTTCTTTAATTGAATATTAACTAATGAGAACGTTTGTGGGTCTCACGCTAAAGTAGTTTTAGCCTTTCAACTTTCAGTGTCATCTGCCCGGGTGTCTGCTCTGACCACTGTTAACTGTCATTATCAGGATACAATTAAGGAAGTAAACTGCGTAGAAAAAGGCAAATTAATAGGAAAAAAACAAAAGAGAGTTAAGCATTTCAATCTATAGCAGCAATACAAAGTATTTCCAAACATCTTAAAAATATAAAAATCACTCTACTGTGCTTTTTTCAATGCATTATAATAGAGAAGAGAAAAAAAGAGCAGCTAATTAAATAATATTTGTTAAAGGTAAAATAATTCATGATTGCAAAAAAAATCTGCAGCCACATAGGGTCCCCTGGGCTGAGTTTGAAAATCACTGGTCTGATGTAAATTTACAAAAATATTTTAAATGAAAAGATGTTAAAATGTAATATAAAATGAGAATGTGCCAAAAGGAGCTGTATGAACAAAGCTAAGAACACAAATGTAGTGAGCTTCATATAAAGGAAAATGGCAGAACCTGGATAAAGATTAGGATGGGATGAGGTTGCACATGAAACCTGGTTGTACTTTGCTGTATGCAAATAAAGGTGTATCCATCAACATTCACTATTCAATAATTGCATCATATGTTTTTATTATGAACTAGGGGGCTTTGCTCCCTGCTCACTTCGTTCGCCAACCCCTTCGGCTGGCACGTATCTGCCACTGTCATTGTGAAGAGGGGGGCCGAATGCACCCCAAGGAGATGCAGTCGCACCTCCGAAACCCCCTTTTAAGCGGTGATACAATGGGAAACAAATTGTCTTTTTGTTTTTACCTCCTCTTTGCTCAATCAGCTTCTGGCTTGCTGCTGCTGCCATGCCACGTGATCTGCATCTCGCGCAGCACTTCGAACATTTAAAAGCCTGTACAGCAGCTGTCCTTTTGTCTCACTGCCTTGTCTCTCTTCTACCCCAGACATCCTCTGCTCCTGTTGGGGGTCCCTATCCCAAGGCATGCCCCTATGAAGAGGAAGATTTTCTGTTCTTTTAATTGAGAGACGGAACTGTCCCCTCTGACTACACACGGACGGAGTTCGATTCACTCCTGAAAGAGACTTATGTTTGAAGTGTTTGAATAATGTTTCTGTCTCTAAAATTTCCTGTGTATCTGTGCAACTCTATTGACCCAAGCGTGACAGCATATGTGGATTTCACTTTCACCAGACAACAAATCTTTTTATTCTCATGGATACACCTCTTCATTGGGAAGAAACACTGCTTTTCCCTAATGGCAACACAAATTAGACGATCTACAAGTCTCCGACTTAAAGTTTAAATCCAAACAATATATTCAATCTCTTTTCACTGTTCCGTTATTTCACCGAGTAATAATTTCCGTTTGTTTCCGCTAATGCAATCTTTACTATAATTATTTTGAGACTTTATCTGTAACCTGCTCTGCATGTGTATCGCGCCAATGTTTTTGAATTCTTTACGATGTTCTACTTTGTCATCTACTCTTTCTTTTATTTCCGGCCCCGGGCATGGTTAAATCTCTTGGCAGAAAGTCTCGTCTTGCGGGATGTGAAAGAGTCTCTCTGAGAAAATCACATCTAGTCTCTATTCCCAAGATTTTTTATTATAATAGAGAGACGTACAAACTCTTGCAATCCATCTGTCATTGGAGCACCTAATGCATTTCTCAGTTGTTGTTAGAAGTGAAAAAGTCTTGGTCTCTTGCAGCAGTAAGGTGAATGAAATAGAAATTTAGTGCAACACTAAATACAGATAGTTAGTTTCTCACTTTAAGCATTCTGGTTACTGTTGGAAAAAAATGAGAGAGACTCTATGTGCAGATTACAGTGTTTTCTTTTTGAAACTTCAAACAACAATATATCACCTGACTGATTATTTCTTCTGTTTTATTTTATATAATTATTAGACTATTTCATTTATATTTGGATGGTGATAGTAACCACGTTATTTATATATGATGCACCAGTGAAGCTGCAGTAGACTTTTATAGGTTATTCAGTATAGTGGATGTAGAACTCACTTGAATGCAGTGCTTAACATGCTTTCTTTTTAGGCTGATTAGTGTGTTATGGATTATAAAATAAGCCTCTTCTTAGACCGAGCCATTTTTAAAATATGCCATAGTATACAATCATACTGAAAGATTTTTTTTGTTTGTTCTGTGCATTTTTGAATATGCTTTCTACTTGTTATTGCCATTTTTCTAATTGATTGTGGCACTGTTTTTGATCCCTAACTCACGTTATTGTTTGCTTTTCATTGTGTCACTATTTAATGTATGGGTGCGATTTTGTACATAAGCAGATGGAGAGACTTGGTATTTGTCCAATTGCTGGGGGGAAAATGAAAAAAAAATTACAACGACAAAACAACTACAGAAAGATAAAAACTAGAAAAAATCTACTCAAAAAATTAAGGGAACAGTTATATCACACATCGGATCTTGATTAACAAAATATTGAAGTGGAAGATCTTTACTGAATAATATTGTGTAATCCGTTGAGAACAAAATGACATAGCAACAGTCCATGGAAACCAAAATCACAGACCCATTGAAGGCTGGATTCAACCTCACACCAAAAATTAAAGTAAAAAATTGAAATCACAGGATGATCCAACTTGCATGAATTTCATCACAGCAACTCATAATGTGACTCAGTAGTGTGTATGACTCCCACATGCCTGTGTACACTCCCAACAACATCACGGTATGCTCCTGATGAGACAGTGGATGATGCCCTGGGGGATCTCCTCACATAACTGGATCAGGGCATCAGGGAGCTCCTGGACAGTCTCTGGCACATTTAGCAGTGTCAGATGCACCTTTACATAATGTCCCAGGAGTTCTCAATTGAACAATGGCTCTAAGGATGTCATCAGGGTACCATTGACAAGCACGTGGAGGTCTATGCGACCCTCCAAGAATAATGCCTCCCTAGACCATCACTGACCCACCACCAAACAGGTCACACTGGATGATGTTTCAGTGTGTCTAACTTTTACCGTGGCGTCTCCCCAGACTCTTTCACATCTGTCACATGTGCTCAGTGTGAACCTACTCTCATCTGTGAAGAGAACAGTGCCAATGGTAGCGATGACAATTGTAGTTTTCTCTGGTGAATTCTAATCACACTGCACGGTGATGGGCAATGAGCATTGGTTTCACTAGAAAATGTCGGGCCCTCATTCCACCCTCATAGAGTCTGTTTCTGACAGTTTGTCAGAAACATGTACACCAGTGACCACCAGGAGGTCATTTTGTAGGGCTCTAACAGTTCTCCTCCTATTGCTCATTGCACAAAGGAGCAGATACCGATCCTGCTGCTGGGTCGATGCCCTTCTATAGCCCTGTCCAGCACTCCTCATGTAACTTCCCGTCTCCTGGTATCTCCTCCATGCTCTTCAGACTGTGCTGGGAAACACAGCAAACCTTTTTGTGACAGTATGTATGGATGTAGGAACTGGACTACCTGTGCAAACTGAATCAGGTGCAGGTACTAATGTATGCTACAAGTAGTAACAAGGACACTAGGAAAATGCAAAACTAAAGAAGAATCAGTCAGGAAGGATAAGGAGGGAGCAATTGTCTGTGTCCAACACCTGAATTCTGTTTTTTCATTCCCAAACTATTTCTTTTTTGGTGGTTGTCTTGCTGTTGCCTCTCCAGTGCACCTTTTGTCATGTTAATTTGCACCAAAGCAGGTGAAGTTGATTCACAATCACTTACGATTTATAACCGGACAGACTGATGTCCCTCAAGCTTGTACTTGGTGTTAGACTGTGGTGATTACATTTTCCCTTAATTTGTTATTTTTGTGTTCAAAGGATGACTAAGATTGTTTTCCTTGATTTGCTTTTGTCTTTTCTGATTCATTTTTACTCATCTCACTAGCCTGCATATATGACTTCCATTTTTTTTACATAGTTTTTTTTTATGATTTACTCAGTACCAACACAATATTGCTTGGGAATACTAATAAAATTGGTCCACCAGGAAAAATGAAGGAAAAGGTCAGTGATGTAAACTGAGAAGTGATTCCTCATTTGTAGCAGAGTACCAGGTTCCTCCTTTGGCTTTCTAGGGCTAAAGAGCCTGACGTAATAGCAGAGAACAATCTGAGGCTGAAGATTCTTAGATTTTTTTTTTTGATCTTTTATTGAATTTATTTAAAGCATACAATCAAGTCAAACTTAACAAAACCATATTCAAATCCACCCCCACCCATGAGAAAGAGAGAAAGGCCAACAGCCAGAGCAAAATTGAGAGTAGTAAAGAGGGAAAAGAGTCTTTTTCCCTCAACATAAATGCTTATTCTAAAATGTTATTGATTAGTTCCTGCCAGGTTTTTAAAAAGTTTTGAAAAGATCCTCTAAGTGAGAATTTGATTTTTTCCAATCACAAATAGTATATAACATCGATTAACACTGACTTGAAAGATGTGGTTTAGGATTCTTCCAGTTGAGCAAGACAAGTCTATGTGCTAGTAGTGAAGTAAAGGCATTTACAGTTTGCTTGTCCTTCCCACTTTAATCCCATTTGGGAGCACACCAAACACAGCTATTAATGGGTTAGGATTGATTGTGACACCAAGGCTGTCTAATAGGCATTTAAAATTTTTTGTCCAGAATGATGTTACTTTGGTACACGCCCAAAACATGTGGCCCAGTGAAGCTGGAGCTCGATTGCAACTTTCGCAGGTTGGGTCTTGCCCTGGAAACAATTTGGACAGTTTTAAACGAAATAAATGTGCACGATAAAAGATTTTAAGTTGAATAATTCTTAGATGTTTTATATGCCTTAACATACAGTATGTGTGCATAACAAGTTGAGCCTTTTGAATCGGAAATCAAAAATTGATAACTTTTGTGTATAATTTTATGTACTGTAGCTTACCATGTCTAAAACAAACACTTACACATTTTGTAATTTACTGTTTAGATATAGTGTTCCTGTTATTTTATATTTCATTTACAAAGCAAATAAATCATGCATATAATAAGATTTTTTTGTATTTCTGAATTCACCAGTAACAAAACCAACTATAATTATATCTGCTGTCATATGATTTTCTATTTGGTATGACCATAGGGCTTTGTCATTCTTTGAGCTAGGATTTTTCTACCTATTTAAAAATATGCAACTAAACAGTAGCATTTTTGAGCCTCAATTCTATCATCAGTTAACTCCTACCTCTTCAGTCTAGTATGAATCAAGTTTTACATTGTTTGTAGGCTATGATCCTGCCAGCAACTGAAAAACTTTTGGATTTCAAAGCCCCCCTATCTACCACTGTACCAAAAGAAGTTCTCGCTTAGCTACGCTTCCTGAATGGGTGGTTCTGTAATCTCATGGCCCAGAGTTGAAGTTCAGCCACTGCTGTCTCATAGAGGACAAGCGGCTGCAAGAGGGGACATTGCCCTGATTGAATTCCTCAGCAGATAACAATAGTACAGTGGTCCAGATTTGATTAGGGAAAACGTAGAGCCCTGAGTGAACTGTTTTATTTGGGAGATCACCCTGAATCACTCAGGTGAGTGCCTAGTGTAGCGAGGAACACCAAGGCTTAAATGACAGAGAAGAAGAAGCCCACTGCTTTATATGACAACCTCTCAGTTTAAGTTTAGATGTGGCAAGGGGGGTGGTTTCCATCAGCTTAGCTAGGTAAACTGGTGCTTTCTGATTGGCAGGCTCAAATGATTGGCAACTTCTCCATATGAGGATGTGAAGCAGAGAGGGACAGGCCCCCTGAACAATTTTTTATAGTGACCTCCCCACATCTACTTAGATGCATAAACCTGCTCTTACTAGAGCTTGTGTAGAAAAAGAGAAAGTGGAGTAGACAAGAAAAGTCACCATGTCTGCAGTAAAAACACTGTACAATTTATCATTTTAATATACTTTTTCATGCTTGATGTCCGTAAAATGTTAAATCACTTATTGGTTGTGTTTACCATTTTTTGATAGCATGTTTTGAGCTACAGTCTCATTCTATGCGGTAAATCTTATAATTGAAAGGAGAGTGCTACAGACATTTTTGCAGAAAATCGGATCCTTCCTTTCTCTAAAGCTTCAAGCAAGACACCATTTCATATGTTGGTGGGAATCTTTCATCTTTCATGTGTAGTAAACAAATCACTACTAGGACAACTTAATAATTTGCTAACCTAACAAGCTTAATGGACTGCGTGATCTGCTTTGATTTGTAAAATGTCTTATGTTCTGTAAGTGAATCAGCATTCCTTCTACCTTGGTAAGGCAGATAGAAATAATTTTTTTGAATAAATCAAGCAGTGTAGAAATTTCTACTGAAACATAAACCAACATAGAGGATTTTCAAACTGTGGTTATGTAATATGAAGACTGCTGGGCAAAAACAAAAAATATGAGCAGTGCAAATGAGGGCAACAGTCCTGACATTTTAGGAATCTGCTAGCCAGTTGAATTGATTACAGAGTATTTGAGTTTACCGTTTGTCTTTTCCCATTGCCTATATAACAATTTGAATATGGAATATAAATGTGAGCAAATGAGTATAAAAGTACTTTGTGCCACCATTCAGGGAGAGGGAGAGGAGGTGTAAGTGGTACAGAGCTGCAAGTACCTGGGGGTTCATATGAACAACAAACTGGACTGGTCTGACAACACACTGACCTTGTACAAGAAGGGCCAGAGCAGACTGTACTTGCTAAGGAGACTCAGGTGTGTGCAACACTTTCAATGTGTGCAGCAAATCCATAGTAGTCAATGTGATGTTTTACACTGCAGTCTCCTGGGAAAGCAACCTGAGCTCAAAAGAAGCACAACTCCATGAACAAACTTATCAATAAAGCCTGTTCTATCACAGGGATACACTGGACACACTTGAAGCTACTGTGGAAGAGGATGATGGCAAAATTGTATGCCACCATGAAAAATCCCCTTCTGGAGGGGGTCTCTTCTGCCTACTGCTAGAAGGTAATTCAATGCTTCAACAACAACATTTTTATTTCTATAGCACATTTTCATACAAGGAATGAAACTCAAAGTGCTTTACACAATGTAAAAGTGAAAAAAACAGCTTGTTAGAAATACTTAACCACATAAATAATTTATAAAGAGTCAATAGCACTTACATAATACAGATTTACAAGTAGTAGAATCCTTATTGGAAGATAAGTTTTTTTTGAGTCCATTAAGATAAGATAAGTCTGACCTATGGTCAGATGGCCAGGGAGGATTAAAAAAAAAAAACACCGCCAGGAGGGAGATGCTGGAGAAAGAAAAACAAAATCTGCATGTTCCAAGTCAAAAGACCGCCCAGCCCAAACTGGGCATTTTACCTAACGTAAAGGTGTTAAAGTCAGTCTTATTTTTAAAATCTTTATTTTAGTCCGTTCGATGCAGTGAGACTCATAGACAGAGTATCTACTTACATTCATCACTGTGATCAGGTGGTGGCGGCGTAAAACGCCACCACAGAGAAAAGTAGGGATTGATGATGATAGAACATTTATGAAGATTATGATATTACAATGCATATATTATCTATTAGAAGTAGAACAGAAGTGAATTAAGAAAAGGCCAAATCAAAAAGGTGGGGTTTTAATAGCCTAGGCCCGGGGTACTCAATAGGCGGACTCCGGTCCGCATCCGGACCCAAATACGGTTAAATCTGGACCGACGCCAAAACAAACATGCAAATTTAATCATAATCCAAATGAGTTCTCAATGAAGTGCACAATTGTGATTCCGCACGATATATCTTTGAGGTTTCTACTCGGTTTGGTTGCTTCATCTATGTCCAATCACAGCAGTTGTAACAGTATCGTTCCCACTACTCCCCGCCTCCCCCCCAATACTCGCTCGCTCGCTCATTCACGGCAGCCAGATTTATGTACCGGTCACGTGCTCTGGGTCAGGCTGGTGAACAGGCAGTCTCATCACTCGCAGGCAGTGCAAATTTCGATAACTGAATTTTTTTTTTGCTGACTGAAAGTGAAGATGGCTGGCTCAAGACAGTACATTGATAAGAAAAGAAAAGTTGATTTTGAAAACCGCGAATTTAAGAGTGAGTGGACAGAAAAATATGCGTTCGTGCTCCCTGTGGGAAGCAGAAAACCAATGCGTTTAATCTGCAACGAGACGGTAGCAATAATCAAAAGTGGTAATGTGAAACGCCATTATGAAACCAAGCATGCACATTTCGAACAAAATTACCCTCAGAACTCAGAGGTAAGGACCATAAAAATAAACCAGCTGAAATCATCATATGAAGCTACAAGCAGTGTAATAGTTAGATCAGCCACACAACAGGAGCGGGCAACAGAAGCCTCACTTAGAGTAGCATGGGTCCTGGGAAAAAACAAGAAACCCTTCTCTGATGCTGAAGTAGTCAAAGAGTGTATGAGTGAAGTGGTGACTGCTCTGTTTGAAGGGACTCAAAAGGATGAAATAATCCAGAAAATAAACCAAATACCCTGTTCTGATTCCACTGCTGCAAGACGAGCTGAAATACTCACTGATGATTTGCTTGAACAACTTAGTTCTGCTATAAAAAAAGCCAAATTCATTTCATTGGCTGTGGATGAATCCACAGATATCACGGACAATGCACAACTCATGGTCTTTGTCAGATTTTTTGATGAAGAAAAGGGAGAATTTCATGAAGATGTTTTGGGTCTCACAAACCTCCATGGACACACAAGGGGGGATGATATCTATGAAGCAGTGACACAGATGCTTAGAGACAGAGCGATAGACCTGAAGCATGTTGTTTCCATTGCTACTGATGGCGCACCATGTATGATTGGGAAAGAGAGGGTATTAGTGTCACGCTTGAGAACTCACCACCCTGACCTCATGGCATACCACTGCATAATTCACCAGATGGTTTTGTGTGCCAGCCTTGGAGAAAGGTACTCAGAAGTCATGACAACAGTCATGAAACTAGTCAATTATCTGAGAGCATCCTCTGCTTTGCAACATCGTTTATTGCGCTCATTTCTAATAGAGGTGAATGCAACATTTGATGATTTGCTCCTTCACAACAATGTCCGGTGGCTTAGTAAAGGCAAGGTACTGGAGCGTTTTTGGGCACTGCGGAAAGAGCTGGAGACATTTCTGTTGGATCAGAAGAGTGCAAAAGCCAAACCGTTTGTGGATTTCATGAAGAATGACGAGAAAATGGAAATTGTTGCTTTTCTAACGGACATTACTTCCCATCTTAATGACCTTAATATGAAGCTCCAAGGCAAAAAACAGCAGTGTGTGACCTCATGTTAGCTGTCCGTGCTTTCCAGAGGAAGCTGGAGGTGTTCAAATGTGACTTACAGCAGGACCTGCTTCACTTCCCAAGACTTTTGGATCAGACTGCAGGAAAACATCACCATCACAATTATGCTGAATTCCTGGACAAGCTGATTAAAAATTTCCAAACTCACTTTGAAGATTTCCCTTTGGGAAAACAAGTCTTGCTGTGCATCGAAAATCCATTTCTTGTCAAAAATATTGCAGAATTCTCAAATGAAGCCACAAAAGTCTTCCAATGGGCCAGTGCTGCTTCTCTGCAAACAGAGTTAATTGAGCTACAAGAAAACCTAGCACTGCAGGAATCTCACTGTGACCTTGTCACCTTCTGCACAAAGATGGTTACTGCGGCAGGTGTTCCTCTCCTGCAGAAGATGGCCCTTCAAATTCTTACAATGTTTCCCTCAACGTACTGCTGTGAATCTACCTTTTCCACTATGAACATGGTGAAAAACACATACCGCAACACCCTCACCAATGAACATTTACATCAGTGCCTCCACCTTGCCCTCACACCTTTTATGCCCAAGTTCAAACAACTGGTGGCACAAAGAAGGTGTCACCTTTCACACTAAAAGGCCTACCATGTCATTTTTTTGTGTATAGTTCTAAAGTTTGGGGATTGCCTTTTTTTGGAGTTCTCTATTTGGAATTTGACCGTCACTTTTCCGGACCTCAGACTGAATGGAAATTTAGTAAGTGGACCTTTCAAATTTATATTTGAGTAGCCCCGGCCTAGGCTAATAACATTGATTAATTTAAAAAACAATCTCTATTGTTAAAGTATTCAAAATTTTTGGTTCATAACAGCAAAATGTCAACTCACCACTTCTTTTATTCTTAGCTCTTGGTATAATAAGCAAACCAGTGTTAAGATGATCTGAGGTCATGACTGGGGATGTAAGGGGACAGGCACTCCAAAATATGCTAGGGAGCAAGATTATTTAGAGCTTTATATACCATTAGTAGTATTTTAAAATCTATTCTAAAGCACACGGGTAACCAATGTAATGATGCTAAAACCTGTGAGATGTGCTCAGATTTTCTTTTGCTGGATTTTTGATTCTAGATTCTAGCTGCTGCATTTTGAACTAACTGCAACTGGCTGATGTCTGTCTTAGTCCTGTTAGGACAGCATTACAGTAATCTAGTCAACAAAAAAAAAAAAGCATGAATTAATTTTTCAGCATCTTGCAATTTTATAAGATGTCTGACTTTTGCAATAGTTCTTAAGCGAAAAGTGCAGTCCTAGTAATATCGTTAATGTGTGATTCAAAGTTTAGATCATAGTCCTTGATCACACCTACGAGTAAGTTCTTAACTTATAGATTTACTTTGAGTGCCAAGGGATCAAGTTTATTTCTAAGATCTTCACTATTTCCATTTTTCCCAATAACCAAAATTTCTGTTATTTCCTTATTTAGCTTGAGAAAATTACTATTAATCCATTCAGTAATACAAGACAAACATTGGATCAAAGGGCGTTGAGAGTCAGGGTCATTGGGTGATATAGATAAGTAAATCTGCGTGTGTCTACATAACTGTGGTAGCTCACCTTATATTTTGAGATAATCTGGCCTAACCAGGAGCATGTAAATTTAAGAGAATAGTGGGCCCAGAATAGATCCTTGCGGTACCCCATATAAAATATAATGGATCCTTGAGCTACAATCTCCATAACTAACAAAAAAATTGAATGTTTGTTAAATAAGACTGAAACCAATTTAGTACATTGCCGGAAAGACCCACCCATTGGCTAAGACGATTATAAGCTTTATAATGCACTGATAAGGCCTCATCTGGAGTACTGTGTGTAGTTTTGGTGTCCAGGCTACAAAAAGGACATAGCATCACTAGAAAAGTACAGAGGACAGTGACTAGACTGATTCCAGGGTTAAAGGGGACGAATTATGAAGAAAGATTAAAAGAGCTGAGCCTTTTTAGTTTAAGCAAAAGAAGATTAAGAGGTGACATTATTGAAGTGTTTAAAATTATGAAGGGAATTAGTACAGTGGATCGAGACTGTTATTTTTAAATTAGTTCATCAAGAACACAGGGACACAGTCGGAAACTTGTTAAGGGTAAATTTTGCACAAATATTAGGAGGTTTTTCTTTACACAGAGGACCATAGACACTTGGAATAAGATACCTTGTAGCATGGTAGACAGTAAGACTTAAGGAACTTTCAAAACTAGACTTGATGTTTTCTTTTTAGAAGAGTTAAGTGGATAGGACTGGTGAGCTTTGTTGGACTGAATGGCCTGTTCTCGTCTAGATTGTTCTAATAAGAATATTGTGGTCTATGGTGTTGAATGCTGTGCTCAAGTCTAAAAGAATAACAACAGATGTATTCCTGAGTCAGCATTATCCTGCAGGTCATTAGCTACTTTAACTAATGCTGTGATTTGGACTCCCAACTTGACTGAGACTTATCATGAATGGCTTGTTTATCCATCCATCCATCCAGTTTCCAACCCGTTGAATCCGAACATAGGGTCACGGAGGTCTGCTGGAGCCAATCCCAGCCAACACAGGGCACAAGGCAGGAACCAATCCCGGACAGGGTGCCAACCCACCGCAGGACACACACAAACACACCCACACACCAAGCACACACTAGGGCCAATTTAGAATCGCCAATCCACCTAACCTGCATGTCTTTGGACTGTGGGAGGAAACCAGAGCGCCCGGAGGAAACCTACGCAGACACGGGGAGAACATGCAAACTCCACTCAGGGAGGACCCGGGAAGTGAACCCGGGTCTCCTAACTGCGAGGCAGCAGCGCTACCCACTGCACCACCATGCTGCCCATGGCTTGTTTATTTAAGTAATAAACTACCCGATGGATGGACAGACGGACTGTCTGTCTATCTATCTATCTATCTATCTATCCTATATTCTTGTTTTTTATGTTTCTGGTGCTGTATGTATCTGATCTTATCTAATTAAGTAGTGTATGTAAAATTCACACCATTTTTAAGATTACTAGTTCAATTATATCTGTTGTCTTATGTATTCTTTTTAATGGGTTATGACAGAACAGTTTTTTTTTTTTTTTATAATTAGGACAAAGCGTGATATCTTGCTTACTCTTTAAGGGATCAAAATAGTCATAAAACATCCAAATGTTTATTTCTTCTAACTATTTTTGAACACTGTAATTGTTGCTTTGCTAAGAAATCATTTTTTTATATAACAAATACCTTAGTTTGCAATATCACAAACTACTTTACAAAGCAAACATTACTGTTCAGAATGAAACAATGTCTCTTTTCTTGCAAGGGAATCACGAGTAGTTCTTGTATCCAGCAGTGATCAAAAACAGTGCAGACCTGAATTGAGCAAAACCCAAGATTATATGGAAATAATCATATTAATAGTGCTTATGGTTCTCTAAGCAGCATATGTTACATCATCTTAAGGGTGCTGGTGAGAACAGCTAATCTGATTCTCTTCCTGAACAACTCTGTCATGAAGGTAACAGATGGGGCTCTGCACAGACAGTATCAGGACTTTTGGAGTCACCGGATACTAGTGATGGGTTACACAGAAGTGAAGTACCATTTGACCACAGCTTACCAGGCCCTCCTGGGCCAAGAACCTTTGAACTAGGGGTTGGGAGGTAGCCCCAGAAAAAAATTCAAGTACCAGGGGGGAGAAAATCCATTATAAAGTAGTTTATTTTATTTATTTATTTATTTTGCATCTTGCTTGAGTTTGGGTTAGATTATAATCTCCCCCTAGAGGCTCCTTTTCACTCAGAATTCATATCATGACTGAGCTTTCTTTTCCACCTTCTCCATTTGGTGTGTGGTCAGTGCTTGGTTTTGGAAATATTGTGGAACTTTATACATTTTAGTTGTTTTTTGGTAGTCGGTATAGCTGTCAAAGCCAAAGCAATTTTCAGTACAACAGTCACTATTTTAAAGAAAATGTTTTTGAGATTAGTGCAATAATTCTGAAGAAAGTTCACTTTATCTTCCTTTCAAATAAAAATGTAAATGAAAATCACTCCCACAGATACAAAGACTCTTGATCAGAAAATCAGCTTCCTAGAGTAATTAGTTTGTACAAACATTACACAAAAATTATTTGGTAACATATACTACATATACTAAACCCCATTGAGTAATGACATGTAAGATTTAGCCTTACTTAATAAAATTGCAAAACATCTGTTTGTGAAAGTAATGTTCCATTTAACTTGCTTTTTATAGGTTAATTGCTCAGATTCACGATGAGCTTCTTTTTGAAGTCAAAGATGACCAAGTAGAGGAATTTGCAGGTTAGTGAGACAATTATGTTGTTACAAATAAGGAAGAAAAGCTAGACTGACTTGAAATGAAGAGCTTAAGTACTCAAAATTGTTGCCAGTTCAAATATTCATGGTATTTTGTTCCTGGGTGTTGAATGTTTGTCCTTCATTTTACAGCAGGGTGATAGTAAAGCATAGATGCAATCCAAAGATATGACTTCAAGTGTGAAGACAACATTCCTGTGAAATCATGCTACTACATTTTTTCTCCACCAATTTGTGTTTAAAGCATAGTGACCAGTGATATCACATTGAGGCCTTTTGTACTCAATCAGAAATCAGAACAGCTATGTACTGATATCTTTTCCTTGTAGCCAAAACATTTCATCTTTGCATAACATATCAATCCAGTAGTTTCGACAGACTTGACGGAAGGCATGTTTTTCATAGTCTTAATAACATTTTAAACTAAATACTTGAAATTTGTTTGTAAGATATACTGTATATAAATAGCGAATGTGATGCCAGTTTATGAGTTCCTTTAATAAATTAAGTTTTAATTTTATTTTTTTTTTTAATATTCCTCCTTTGACTAATTTTTGTTTTTAGAACCTTAGTGAAATTTAGAATTTGAAAATGTTCGCCAGAATCATTATAACATCCTTATTACTATGTGTGCCTCCTTAAAAGTTAAATTTCTACCCTATTTAATGTGTTTGAACCAAGTACTTGTTGTGAAAATGTAACATGTACAAACAACCCTATTTGAAAGAAGGCCATAATTTGTTATTATAGTAGTTCAAAATATACCCAGAACAGCTCAAGCTAGCAAAGAGAAACAAAAGTCCATTATTACTTTAAAAAATTGCAGGTCCAGCCTGTCTGGAAGATTTTAAGAACTTTGAAAGTTAAAAAGTACAGTCTCAAAAACCCTGTAGACTTGCACAAGAAAGGCAAATCAGAGTTGCCCCTGCTGCAATGGATAAGTTTATTAGAATCGCCAACCCCTGAAATCACCAATTAACTTGATTAGGCATAGAAACATAGGTAATGGTCATTTGGCAAACAGAAATATGTCCTCTGGTCTGATGAATCTAAATATGAGATTTTTGGTTACAATATCTGAGTCTTCATGAAATGCAGATAAAGTGAATGAAAAATGTCTAAATACGAGGCTCCAACCAGCAAGTATGGTGGAATAAATATGATGGTGTGGTTGTGCTTTGCTGTGACACTTCCAGTAATTTATTTAGAATTGTTAGCACACTTAACAAGTATCGTCACCACAGTGTTTTGGCACAGCACCACATTCCATTTGGTTCTGTGCCTAATTTGGTGGTCATTTGTTTTTCAAAATGGCAGTAACACAAAACAAACCACTAAGCTGTGTAATCTGATGAAGAAGCAGAGTGATGGAATGCTGCAGCAGATAAGCCAAGCCTCCACAGTTACAAGACTTACCTAGTAGATAAGGTCTGGAATAGCTTGGACTGGAGAGTGAAGGAAACGCAGCCAATATGTTCTCAAAATATGTGAGAACTTTGTTAAGACTAGGAATAGCATCATATGTGGCTGGCTCATGAAGCTGGTTGAGAGAATGCTAAAAATATGCAAAACTATCATCAAAGCAAAGGGTGGCTGCTTTGAAGAATTCAGAATATAGAATAGTTTGGGTTTATTTAAGACTTTTTGACCACTGCATATGTGTTGTTATTTTATTGTGTTCATTAATATTCTAAAATTTAGGGAAAAAAAGTAAAAACCCTTCAATGGCTTGGTGTTTCCATACCTTTGTTACCATATTTTAATACTAAATCTTTTCACCAGTTACAGACAACACAAAATCGAGGCATTATTTTTTATCTTAAATATGAAAGATTACATAATGAATAATACTGTAACTACAGTTTGAAGAACAAATCTGTGAACCTTTTGAAATTACCTGGATTTCTGAGGTAATTACTCATAAAAATGTGCTAAGATCTTTGACTAAGTCACAGTAATAGACAAATAAAATCTGTTTAAACAAACATCTTATCTGACACTGTTAGGCTACAGTTATGCCTTCAAGCATCACCTTCAAAATACATAGGTACATGGACTTTGTGCTTTGAGTCTGCTGTTAACAGAAATATTGTAGCTCACTCTTGTGCTAGCAGTGCTAGTAATTTAAAGCAGATATGCAGTTTGCTTGTTTTTTAAGCATCTTTCTTTCTTCTTTTGCAGGCATTATAAAACATATGATGGAATCACTCCAGCATATTGATAGTTTTGGAATACATCTAAAGGTATTTTCTATAATGTAAAGTACATTTTATAGAGGTCAGTACAAGTCGCTTGGTTACAAAAAGCCCCCCACTTCACAAAACATTTAAAACAAATCCTTATTTTTCTGTGTTTTGTTAATGTACATGGAGAGTTGAGTTGTGGATGTAGATAGTGCCTCTTTAAGAAGCCACCCAAAGCCTGTCATGTCTATTTTTTTGTAATGACGTCACAGTAACAGTTTAATCTATAACATTACTTTAGGACATCTTTTGAGTTTTGGTGTTCCCATAAGGGGATAGATTTGCTTTAATCACAGGCCTGTGAAAGTGTATTTTCAAAGATAGGCCAAGGGACTATCAGAACATCACACCCACCTTCAAAGCACTTAAGTAGTTAATGAAATTCCATCCAAAGCAGATAGATAGATAGATAGATAGATAGATAGATAGATAGATAGATAGATAGATAGATAGATAGATAGATAGATAGATAGATAGATACATACATACATACATACATACATACATACATACTTTATTAATCCCAATGGGAAATTCACATTCTTCAGCAGCAGCATACTGATACAATAAATAATATTAAATTAAAGAATGATAATAATGTAGGTGAAAAACAGACAATAACTATGTATAATGTTAAATGTTAACGTTTACCCCCCCCCCCCCCCCGGGTGGAATTAAAGAGTCGCATAGTTTGGGGGACGAACGATCTCCTCAGTCTGTCAGTGGAGCAGGACAGTGACAGCAGTCTGTCGCTGAAGCTGCTCTTCTGTCTGGAGATGATACTATTAAGTGGATGCAGTGGAGTCTCCATAATTGATAGGAGCCTGCTGAGCGCCCTTCACTCTGCCACAGATGTTAAACTGTCCAGCTCCATGCCAACAATAGAGCTTGCCTTCCTCACCAGTTTGTCCAGGCGTGAGGCGTCTTTCCTCTTAATGCTGCCTCCCCAGCACACCACTGCGTAGAAGAGGGCACTCGCCACAACTGTCTGATAGAACATCTGCAGCATCTTATTGCAGATGTTGAAGGACGCCAGCCTTCTAAGGAGGTATAACCGGCTTTGTCCTTTCTTGCACAGCGCATCAGTATTGGCAGTCCAGTCTAATTTATCATCCAGCTGCACTCCCAGATATTTATAGGTCTGCACCATCTGCACACAGTCACCTTTGATGATCACTGGGTCTATGAGGGGTCTGGGCCTCCTAAAATCCACCACCAGCTCCTTGGTTTTGCTGGTGTTCAGATGTAGGTGGTTTGAGTCGCACCATTTAACAAAGTCATTGATTAGGTCCCTATACTCCTCCTCCAGCCCATTCCTGATGCAGCCCACGATAGCAGTGTCATCAGCGAACTTTTGCACATGGCAGGACTCCGAGTTGTATTGGAAGTCCGATGTATATAGGCTGAACAGGACCGGAGAAAGTACAGTCCCCTGTGGCGCTCCTGTGTTGCTGACCACAATGTCAGACGTGCAGTTCCCAAGACGCACATACTGAGGTCTGTCTTTAAGATAGTCCACAATCCATGCCATTAGGTATGAATCTAATCCCATCTCTGTCAGCTTGTCCCTAAGGAGCAGAGGTTGGATTGTGTTGAAGGCGCTAGAAAAGTCTAGAAACATAATTCTTACAGCACCACTGCCTCTGTCCAAGTGAGAGAGGGATCGGTGTAGCATATAGATGATGGCATCCTCCGCTCCCACCTTCTCCTGATATGCAAACTGCAGAGGGTCAAGGGCGTGTTGAACCTGTGGCCTAAGGTAGGGAAAGGATAAGAGTAAGGTCCTGTTTGCATTCATACTAGTTCACGATAAACATGTAGCCTGAGATGTTCAGTTCATATCCTAATGAAGACAGTGCGTCTGATGATTTCAACAAAATTTTATGCTTTTAATGATTAATTCTCATAGTATAAAATACCAATATGTCACATTGATATAATTCATTACTTTCTTACAGTAAACAATAATGCAATAACTGTTTTTATGTTTGTCTATACTGTGTTATTTAAAAAATGTGGTCAAGATTTTGGACATATCTACACATAATGCTGCACAATGATGAAATTAACAAATGGGAATGCTAACTGACTATTAAATTGCACCCCTACAGAAATGCTGTGCCTCTATAACTTTATTTTTCCATTGACTACTAGGAGGCAGGCAGCCTATCATACAGCCAAGTAACAGAATAGGCAGCTTGGGTTCGTTAACAAGTCAAAATATATCGCTAAAATATATCACAGATTGGGAATAGCCACGGAGTGCGACTTCTTATAGTAAATAGCAGTAGAATACAGATGTTGTACATGACTGATGATTCTTTCCTATTTAGCCTGTTAAAACTAATAATATTTAGATGTAATTTGGCAAAAAAGGAAAAAAAAAACCTCTGCCACTTAAACAATAGATGAATGCAGCCTCGTCTAGTCCTGTATTGATGCTCATCAGCAGTAACTGCTGAGACATGCAAGTTGATCTGCATATATGAAAGAAATGCATGTGAGAAAAATCAAATATAAGTACTTACACATTTTCATTGCAGTACTTGTATATTCACACAGGTGAGCTGATGTATTTTAGTACCTAATGAACACAAAGCTAATTTGTAAAAGAGTATTGTTCTAATTTACACATCAAATATTTTTTCCATTTATGTATTAATACAGTGTACCAAATATTCAATGAATTTCAGAAACTCATTTTATTTCTCAAATAAAGAAACGGCATTTTTCATATATGCAGACCAGCTTGCATGTTTCAGCTGTTACTGCAGATAAGTGTCAATTTAGGACTACACAAGATTGCTTTCATGTGTTATTTTAGTGGCAGTAGGTTTTTTTTATTTTTTGGCAAAATTGCAGGCATACCTTCAGTGACCCATGCTCCATTAACATGAATTCCTTGCCTCTCAACATTATTTTAGGCTAGAGATTAATACCAGCATGGAGTGAGCTCACTACTCATATCTCATCCACTTCCGCTATATTTACAATTTGCTGTGCTTGATTTTGTTCTGTATGAACACCCTTCCACTCCTTTGGGTAATTTAATCTGAATTGCTTTCTGACTCATTTGGCTACATTTCTATTTTGTATATGTTTTATTACTTTTCATGTACTATTTGGTTTCTGGATCCAAATGGCAAAGGCTGCATTCTGAACCTAGCAAATTTTGTACTTCTGCAAAAATTGTATTACTGTATTTTCACCGATATCCCCTTGTAGCATTCACTTCTAAGAAAGATGGATCAAATGAATTTGGCATGTCATATAAATGTATTAGAAATCATTAGTTGTTTTAACCTATACAGTGCTTTTTCTTTTTCCTTTTTAAAATTAAGTATTAAAAAAATATTTAATTCAGAGCAGCACACAATGAAATGAGTTGCTGTTGTGTATTACAGAAGGCTAATTGCACATCTTAACAGACCACTGAGCTATTAAAACTGGTTTGGATTCTTTAAATATTATACAAAACTTGTTTCATATGCAAGCAATGGCCAAGGATCATGCATTTGAACAGGGTACAGCACAAATTGTTGGGATATATTGAATCTAACCGCATAGCAGATGAAATACAGGAGCACTGAAGTTACAAAAAAAAAAAAGAAGGCATCTTTACTCCCTGAGATTTAACAGAATATCTTTTTCCTGAAGAGGTGCATATGCACACAAAGTGGATGGTTGTCCTTTTGTAGCATATTTGTAAGGGAAAGTGTAATTTTATTTGTGTGTTTAGCTCATTTGCAACACACACATAGTAAATGCTTGTCCCTGCAGACAATGGAATTTCAAGAGTCTTGGGCAGGTTTGCAAACAAGTCTGGTCATTCAGATTAATGTCAAAATTACAGCACATACATGTATAAGTGCAAATATAGGTATGCAGAAAGTACAAATTGGGCTTAAGAGCCTAATTGCTTAACTTTTCCACTGCTTTTCAGCATTACTGAACACCATGGTTTGTGATAGGTAGATATATTCTAGTTTCACTTAATTGTAAAGCATTTTAACATTTTATTCAAATAAAGAAATATGAATTCCAAGATATCTGTTTGGATGATAAAAAGTCAAAAATATATAGTAAATAAAGTTGCTGTAAGTAAGCAGTGAAGATGTGAGCATTGAAAACAGTTAATTTACTTTAGGTATGTTATTTTGTATATAGTGTTAATAAATAGAACTGTGATTTCAGTATTGTAGTTGCAACTCATAAAAAGGTAACCAGTTCTCAGCCAGTTATTAATTGAGGTGCTTTCTATTGCATGAAACTCATAAAACATAGGGGTGCACTAATGCCAAGCAACATCAATGTGCATGTTGTGTTTCTTTATGAAAGTTGAACAGGAGCCTACTGTTTTTTCTTTTTTACATTTCTCCGCCCCTTTAGGTAGGTGCATTTGGCATCTAGGCAAAAAGTGATAGGCAGGATGTTGGGCATATAAATGACAAGCTATCAAAAATTACATTAGACATCATTTAGGCCTTTCATGCTATTTCTCGTTTATACAGAACGAACACTTGTATGTCTTGATTAATACATTTTCTTGCCAAAACAATGCCATTCCCTTTCAAAGCTCAGGGTTTCTAAACAATCTCAATCTCCAAGAAACCTTTCTACAGTCAGAACAACTCAGGCTAAGTGTTTTGTTATAACATTTCTGCTTGTACAATACAAGGTAATTACTTCATCATAACTTGTATTGGCACTCTTGTAAAAAGTCCCTCTTTTTATATAGCACTATGCAGCATGCAACCGCACAACATGTTACATAATATAACACACAAAGCTACCTTTCCTATCAAAGTTAAAGAGCTGATTCTGGGTGGGTGAATGCATTTTAGACAAAACAGCTATTCCAAGGATTTCCATGAATGGCAATTCAGAGGATTCCAAATACAGCTTTGTTCACTCTGGATTTAGGTAAGCAAGCAATGATGTTAAAAAATAAATTTTTGAACAGTCGTAATGGAATTCAGGTCATGGGAATCAAAGCTTATCCCAGCAGCAAAGGATTTAAGGCATGCTTATATGTGCACACACTCATTTATAATTTACAATATAATACAAGTGACTTATTTATACTATTAAACAGACAGACATATCTTGGAAATACACAGTACAAACATCACTTATTCTGTCACTCAGGTACTATTATAAAAATTTGAAACATTATTCTTGTTGGGTTCATACACTAATTTTTTAATATTATTTTTGTTTATGTGGCTATGACCCAGACTATTTTGTGAAACCACTGAAATATCTCATTGCTAACACTACTCACACAAAGGGAACTGACCTCATTTATGTTTATTTAATTTCACAGGTCCCTTTAAAGGTGAAGATCTCCACTGGAAAGTCATGGGGATCTATGACTGAGCATCTGAAAGTAAAGAGCAACATCCATTAGCTCCACAGAGTAACATAAAGCACTTCATTCTTAGGCTTTTTTTGTGTGTTCTTCTCACAATTGCTAGGCAACCACTCAGTTGGAGCTTTCAGCAGCTCTTAATTTCCTGCAAATTTCTCAGTTACTCTCTGTCTGTAGCCTGGGGCAACAAGGGAAGAATATGTCTAGTTTTTTTCTGCCCTTTTTTTCTCTGTTCTTTTTAGATGGTGCTTCTCTTGTGTAAGCTCCTTCTCCTGGCCGAGTCTATTTCAGATCAAAACTATAACATGGGTCCCAAACATTGTGCACTTGTCTTTTTCATGTTGGGGACAATACAATTCTTGTATGACTGTTTCTTACAAACACATTTTTTAAGCTTTAAGGCTATTGTTCTTTAGTCAATTGCTGTTCAGGTAAATTCCTATTTGTATTAGACTTATTTGAGTTCAGTTGTTCACATTAAAGCCACAACTACGTTTTGTTCACTGTTGTAAATGCCTTGTTGTTGGCATTGTATTTTGCAACCCCCCAAGGTTGTTTCACATACAGAATTGAGCTCAAAAACAACATTTTGTTTTTGCCACTTTTTATTTAAAACTCTGTTAACACTTTCTCAATTAACTGAGGTTTACATAACTAAAAATTAATATTTCAATTGACATAATGAGTAATATTCTTAATTATGTTTGCATTGGTCTTATTTTGCCGGTTCACTGTATTTCTCCAATAACTTACAATAAAGGCAGTGTTGTTAAAGTATGGTTGAGTGATTCACTTTATTAAGAGTGTTTGCACAAACTGCAGCACCAACATCGCTGTTGTAATTTTTTTTCATTTACCATTTTTAAAACCCAATCCCGTCAATACAGTTTGAGCTGTCATTTCCAGGATTCCAAGTTAGATAAAGCTAGTGATAAGGTAACCAAAAAGGTATAAACTTTTTATGTAGTTGTCTGTTTTGCTTCCTTTACCCTTTGGATGTGTCCATTAATCCTGCTTAGCTCATTAGCAAATACGGAATTTCCATGACACCACAGTATATGCCACTGTACAGATCCTTATATTAATGTGCAGATATACATACATTTTTCCTTTTCAGATATACTCCTTTGCATTAAAAGAAATGAACATAAGAAAGGAAACAACAGCATTGGGGAATAGTGGAAGTACTAAAAGTTTCAATGTAGGACAAAATAAATGAATCTTTGATCTATAATTGTATGTTTTGTTCAATTTCAATGGAATACAGCCTCAAATGCCAGTAAAAAAAAGTTTTTGTTTTTTTTTTTTTTAAATAAAATTACTGTAAATACTTAAAACATTTATTATTAAATTCCTGGAACTTTTCTGTGCAACTCAAACATTCCATCTTTTTGTAGCAGAGCTGATGACTTATTG
The DNA here is from genome assembly GCF_900747795.2 of Erpetoichthys calabaricus. Lineage (NCBI taxonomy): Eukaryota > Metazoa > Chordata > Cladistia > Polypteriformes > Polypteridae > Erpetoichthys > Erpetoichthys calabaricus. The sequence continues at coordinate 69,983,181 of NC_041398.2, forward strand.
GCACAACTCATTCCATGGCAGTAGCCCTTCACCTTAGGAAGAGATGATAGTCACATTTGCTTGGAGAACAGATCAGGTATGACTTCTCCTTGAATCCACAGCTTCACAAAGTAAGCTTTGCAGTGTGAGCTTTGGTGACAGTCGCAAAAGTCAAAGAAAATATTGTAGTATTGACTGGTTATGTGGTTCTCCTGAGGCACATTATAAATATGGACAACATGTTCAGAATAATAAAAAATTGTACACGATTTTGTCAGTACTAGTATAGGCGTTGAATTTCCTTGGTGTTGGTGTAATCACCAAGCTTCCATTGTTTTGATTGTTGTTTGAAGTTTGTGTCATAGTGATCTATTCATGTTTCATCCCCATTAATGAAACACTCCTTACATCTCCCTCAGTCTCAACTCATTAACTTCAAAGGCAAAGTGGTGGCTCTGAGGCTAAAGATCTGCGCTGGTATCCAGAAGGTTGCCGGTTCAAATCCTGTTACTACCACTACCTCGTTGGGCCCTTCAGCAAGGCCTTTAACCTGAAATTGCTCCAGAGGTGTTGTATAATGGCTGACCCTGTGCTCTGACCTCAAGGGGTATGTGAAAAATAACAAATTCCTAATACAGTACCAGAAATTGTATGAAGCAAATAAATTTTAAAAAAAAAAGCCCCTTGTAACACGAGATCACATACTGATGCTTTTATTTCAAGAGTTAAGGGCAATCATCATGGACAGACCTTCATCACATTTATTTGTTAATGAATAATAATTTTTATTTATATAGCACTTTTAATAATGTATCGGATGACCCATAACTATCCCTATAGTGTCTGTAATCTTGCACAACATTGCTATTTAATTCTTACTTATGATTCTATTCACAATGGCAGCATTTTCTTCAGTAATTAATGTGGAAAGATGAGAGTCCTTGGATTGATCACCTTTGAGATACACTCTGCTGCAATAGAATTTTGCAGACCATTTTTGCACACACGAGGAATCTTTGCTGACTTACTAAGTCAGAACCATAGAATATAGTTTCTGTACTCAGGCCCAAAATATTTTTTAATCAGTCCTTGTATACACAGACTGACAAATACATTTACCACTCACAGTTTAAAGTAGCCATTAATATTTTTAGGAAATGCCCCAAGTACTTATTTGGTTGAATCAAATGAAGGCACTTTTTCATTTGAGTACACTTTTCTACACATTATATTTGTTTATAAGTCATGTTATTTTAAACTGCATGGCCAACTGGTAAACTTGATTTTAGGTTTCTAATTTTTAATTCATTGTTAAATAAGTTTTGTCAAAGCAGTATCTAGTCAGTCAGTCAGTTTCCAACCCACTATATCCTAACACAGGGTCACGGGGGTCTGCCGAAGCCAATCCCAGCCAACACAGGGCGCAAGGCAGGAACAAATCCCAGGCAGGGCACCAGCCCACCGCAGGACACACACTAGGGACAATTTAGGATCACCAATGCACCTAACCTGCATGTCTTTGGACTGTGGGAGGAAACCCATGCAGACACAGGGAGAACATGCAAACTCCACGCAGGGAGGACCCGGGAAGCAAACCTGTCAAAGCAGTATGAATAGCCAAAATCTTTGGAGTAAGTATAGTGTTATACAGTAATCCCTCCTCCATCGCGGGGGTTGCGTTCCAGAGCCACCCGCGAAATAGGAAAATCCGCGAAGTAGAAACCATATGTTTATATGGTTATTTTTAGAATGTCATGCTTGGGTCACAGATTTGCGCAGAAACACAGGAGGTTGTAGAGAGACAGGAACGTTATTCAAAACACTGCAAACAAACATTTGTCTCTTTTTCAAAAGTTTAAACTGTGCTCCATGACAAGACAGAGATGACAGTTCTGTCTCACAATTAAAAGAATGCAAACATATCTTCCTTTTCAAAGGAGTGCAAAGCAAGCAGTCAAAAAAAAAATCAATAGGGCTTTTTGGCTTTTAAGTATGCGAAGCACCGCAGGTACAAAGCTGTTGAAGGCGGCAGCTCACACCCCCTCTGTCAGGAGCAGGAAGAGAGAGAGAGAGAGATAGAGAGAGACAGATAAAAAAAATCAATACGTGCCCTTTGAGCTTTTAAGTATGCGAAGCTCCGTGCAGCATGTCCTTCAGGAAGCAGCTGCACACAGCCCCCCTGCTCACACCCCCCTATGTCAGCGCAAGAGAGAGAGAGAGAGGGAGAGAGAAAGTAAGCTGGATAGCTTCTCAGCCATCTGCCAATAGCGTCCCTTGTATGAAATCAACTGGGCAAACCAACTGAGGAAGCATGTACCAGAAATTAAAAGACCTATTGTCCGCAGAAACCCGCGAAGCAGCGAAAAATCCGCGATATATATTTAAATATGCTTACATATAAAATCCGCGATGGAGTGAAGCCGCGAAAGGCGAAGCGCGATATAGCGAGGGATCACTGTAAATTGTGTCTTGCTTGTACAGTCAAGGTATTGTTGTAAAGCAACTGAATGATGGAAATGTTTACACTGGATACTTCCAAATAATGTCTGTAGTCTGCAATACAATTACTGTATAAATAGAAACAAAATAGTATTTTCTACCGAATTAAAATGTGTATCTTCACATATTACATTTTGGTTTTGTTTTTATAGCATTTACAAGGCTCAGTATTTTGAAAAAAACAAAAGAAAATAATTAAGACTTTCACAATTTTAAAAATATACACATCTCATCACCTCACATAAAAACTATAAACATTACTTATCTACCTTACGTTTCTAACAGAACACTAAAATGCAGAATATCAATTTTTAGATAATTCAAGACCCATGTTATAGAAAAAACACTATTAGAATGTTTTATTATAAACTATGAAAACAGAAAAGTACCCAAATACTGAATTCTTGGCATCAATGATAGAAAGGTCGCCTGGCTATTTTGGTAGTTCAATATGTTTGACTCAAGTAAAAATTTTAAAAGGTTAATTCATGTGGTGTTCTGTAAATTGAATACTTGCACATTTGGCAGCTGTAGTGTGTTTTTATTTAAAGCTGTAGGTGTACTGAAAGCAATAAAGAAAATATCATTTTTCCTAGTGTGCATTATTTATAGAAACAATTATATTCAATTTATGTGAGTTACTGTTAGTTTCAATTTTTTGATTACAGTTTATGCCCAATTCAATTCTTGGAATCTACCAAATTAATTTCAAGTCTATACATTCTAGTTAAAGACATATTTCTTTGGTTCTTGTACATGTTGAGAAAGAGCTAATGGTTTTACAGGATACTCAAAACATGTGATTAAATCCACAATAACTATGGCTTAAAATGTAGTGGCGTGGCTGAGGCGTTGAACTGTAAACTACAAGGCTGTCAGTGATCCAGTAGTAAGAACTGCACTTGGATAGAGACATTCATAAAACAAGTAAAACATAGTTGCCTTTTATTTTCGGTTCATCATATGAACAGTATAAATAGCGTTCCTTAAGTTAGTTACTAAACATCTGCCAAGGAAGCTAAAGTTAACTGCACTTTAGTTATTAAAGAATACCATTACTGGTAGCCCATTTCTTCTACACTTTACTCTTTTAATATTCAGACAGCTAAAATGTACACTTTGTAGAGCATTTCTTGCACAAATACAGTACAAGGATGTAATGAAAAAATTCAATTAATCTGTTTTTAATGACATGGTAGCTCTATGTAAATAACACACCTTTCCATACTGTATACAGTCAACAGTTACAGTAGTTTAAAATGAGAGAACGCCAAAGAATGGGCATACTCTCTAATCAATGCTGGGCCTTCCCAGTTGTAATGCAGAGCGCTGAGCTCTTTGATGCCACCCTCAAAGTAAAACTACACTCTTAGAAGAATGAAAGTCATGCAAATAATACTGTTTATAACCTTGAACATTGGCCACTTGGAGACACCATCTTAGTGTGGATTTTCATCTCATTAACCCTTTAACCGCCAACTCCCTAAATATTCCCCAAGCCAGGCGAAATCTGAACAATTTTTGTTTTTTTACTTTTTTACATTTTTTTTTACATTTTTTACATTTATTCAAGCAGTATTGACCACTAAATGTTGTGCAAGTTGCCAGTGTATACACGAAATCTATAAATGTAACCTGAATTCTCAGCTAAGCAAAACATCTTGATACCAAACCGTGCCCTTTTCAATGGTAGATACTGTCGAAACTGTAAGCGGCCCTTCCACGACAATAAACTTTCATCAACTGCAACTGACGGTCCTGGCATGTAGGGCAACTGAAATGCTTCAAATAAATGATCAATCAAAGGACGTAGCTTGAACAAGTGGTCGCGGTTTGGATCTTTCTTATCTGGCTCGTTTCTGTTGTCATTCAAATGAAAGAATTTCAGCAGCAAAGAGAATCGGTTACGTGTCATGACAGCTGCAAAAATAGGTGTTGCATACATAGGATCTGTAGACCAGTACATCTCAATATCTGGTTTTCTGATTATTCCCATCAACATCAAAATCCCAATGAATTTTTTCATTTCGTTTTCATCAGTGTCAAACCAAGCACGAACACGGGAATGTGGAGGTAAATTGGGATTTTTCTCAATAAACTGTGCTGCATACAGATTTGTCTGATGAACAAAATGTCTAATCAAATCAGGTGACACAAACAGCTCATAAAACTGCTCAGCAGTGTAATTGTTTACATCAACAATAAAGCCACACGTTCCCTCAAACGAATGCAGAAAAGGTAGTTCACCACGGGCAGCAGCCCAGCTGAGATGCTGGGGATACACCCACTCAGCGCCGTCATCCGATGCGTCTTCATTCACAATATCATGCAGCGCACGTTGCTGCTCATCACTGTCACTAAAATCTTCTTCAGAACCGCTACAATCATGATCAGAACTGTCCAAAATCGCCTGCAAAGCCTCACTTGAAGTCAGTTTACGTTTCGCCATATTCACAGCTGTTACATGCGAATCACGTCACATGACCGGCCAAAACAACCACAGACTTGTCGAAATACAACGTAGTAATAATACCCACGCCAAACCGTCAGTTATACTACTTGCCAGGCATTCATATAACCACAGGCAAATGTGCCGGATAATTCCGGCAGTATGGCGTTAGCATTAAAACAGCGGTGCCGGATATATCCGGCAGAGGGCGGTGAAGGGGTTAACCACATTTGTCAGCAATTGCTTGTTGAACGAATGTGTCCTTTTCTACTGACTTAAAAAGTACGTTCTTTGTAAAGTAATCTGAAAAATGAGTTAATTTTTGCTTTGTGGTTTTTGACAGATCTCAATATTTTAGGGTCCCCTGATACAGAAAACATTGATATCTCGATGATGGGTGTGTGTCTGTCTGTCAAAGTTTCTTGAGGATGGTCTAGAGCTAAAACGGCTGGATGGAAAAACACCAAACTTGAAGCTTAAGCCTGTTATGAGATGAAAATGTGCTGATTAGGTTTTGAGCCAAATTGTGGAAGAGAAAGAGGCACTCAGAGGTAGGTAGTGTCAGACCTGGAGAGCTATAATGGCTACAGGTTTTTATTCCAACCCAATTGCTTAATTAGAAACTGATCCTTGCCAATCTCAGACCTTATTTAATTTCATGTCTTGTTAGTCTGCAATGTAAGGTTCTTATATTGTAGATTTTTCCCTTTCCAAGGATATCATCCAAATGATTTTAAGCCTAAAATGGATCACATTTTCTATTATGTTTTTATTAAATCAAACCGTGCATGAACACACACAGATGTAAATGGAAACAAGCTACATTGAGAACTGCTGGCTGCTTTGTCATTAACATCTTATTGCTAATAATGAGCCATTAAACACAGTGAATGCAGCTGTTTAAAACTGAAATAAGCAATTAAGGGTGGGGAACCTTAACCAGGAAGATCACTAAAATGAAGCATCAAAATGTCACTTAAGCAATAAGTGCTTCTCTAGCAATAATTGACTTCTCATTAAGAAACTAGGTTGGAACAAAAACCTACAGCCACTGCGGCTCTCCAGGACCGACATTGCCCACCCCTGCAAGGAACCCTTAAATACCATAATTCTGCAATTAATTATGAATTCTTCTTGTCAATTGCTCTCGTAATGGCCTATTTTATGTTCAGAAAGAACAGCATCAGAACATTAAGTTACTGAAATGTTATAAAATAATTTGGATAACTTGGTTCCTAGGGCGCAAAGCCTACTGATGCTTACATCCAAATTTTTTGATACCATGAACAGTGCTGTGCATCAACAGCCCCTTTGCAACACATGGCAGAGGGCCCTGCAGTTCTTAACAAACTTGCTACTGTGTGCATTTCCTATTGATTTTTTATTACATTTCTTTTAAATGCTCAGATTTTAAGATCAAATGTATGTTTATGGGAGCAGGTAATTTAGTCAAGCTGATGCCCTGAAAATCTAATGAAAGTCAGCACCCCAATTTTGAGGGCACTAATCCTGTTCTTGCTTTTTTTGGGATACTTCATAAGCCTTCATTAACAGGAAGAAAAAAGGCGGTGATACTGACTGCCATGAAAGCATCTATCTTTTTGATTAAATAAATCCATGAATTGGTAAGTTTGACAAGTTAATTTTCCATTTTACAACATTTGTGAACTTTACAAAGTAGAGTTGTTTTATATTTACAGCATTCTGTACCCAATAGGAAATAAGCCTTTTGAGTGCCTTGTTGGGGCTAGGAAATATAGAAAAATGTGAAGCCGTTCACCAAGCCTTTCAAGTGATGCTGGGAAATGTTTGAGGTAGACACCAAAAAAAAATTTATTTTGAGCTGCCATTCAGTAACAAGGCATGTCCTCCGAATAACCTCAAGAGAAGGAAAACTGTAGTGTGGTGTACTTGAGATTTAGGCAATGTCAAAACATCTGAATGTTACACTAATACCCCCTGTGTAATAAATATTTCAATCACTTATTTCATGTTAACTCTAAAGATGGGTAAAAATAAATATGAAGGCATACAACAGGCATAAGCGTTCCATTTTATTAATACATTATGTACATCTATTTTTTATAATGCAAGAAATCATACCTTTATATCTTTACAATGTTACCCTTTAAAAAAATACTAAACCAAATAAACTTAAAAGAACCATGTTGTCACAGCAGACATACAACGGTGTATGTCATGAAGAATCTCACAGTCTCCGGTGGCCATCAGAAAGCCTACTAAAGTGCCTGCAAACCTAAATGCTCTATTCTGCATGGTTTTTTGTTACCCGTGTACACTATTGAAGTAAAACAGCAGAACAGGAGAGAACACTGAGGAGTACAGCAACCACAGTATTAGACATTCTGAGCTACTGTTGAAAGGGCAAGGTGTTCTTCAAGTTACCGTATTATATGTTGCTAGCTAAGAATATAGAGAACTTGTGAAAAGAGTGACCTGCATGCCTGGGGAAGTATCTGTCATTTCTAAAAGTTATGTGTGCATTTACTGTAAGTGAATAAATTATTCACACAGTTATACATGGTGAATGCATTTACACAGTACTATAAACAGAATATTATTTACACCAGAATTAAAGTTACATTTATATTGTAATCTCACACGTTTGCACTTAAATTAACACTTTGTAACAGTGTAGTCTTGGCTGCCAAAGCCAAGAATGAAACAGCTGCCAGTTTAGCAATTAAAAAATACTGCCAGTGTAATGTTTTTTCTTTCTATTAATACATCAATAAGATATTTTTTCAAATTAAGTTGTTATTAATGCAGACCACTTTTAGAAATGACATGTAATACTGGTCACAAGACCTGAACACCATTTGGGAGCAGGGGATAAAAACATGCGTGAATACATTTTCAACAATACACTTCAGACAAAGTCATCTTCAGAAACGAGATTAATAATGATAATAATAAAAAAGTTTAGATAAAAAACATCCTTTCCTTAGGCTCAGATATTTTTAGGTTTTTTTTTTTTTCCTGAATCCACTCTGACACCATTATGTAGTAGCATTGTGCCAGCCTCAGTTACTTTCACGTTTCAGTTTAAACTTGGTCTGCATCATTCTACATCCCAAGGTTTTTTTTCTTATTACCTTTTTCAAATCTGAATAGTTTTATTGCTGGATTCAATGGCTAAGGCTTCTTAAAATGCAAACAAGATGTATACACCAAAAAAAGAAAATATATACAAACAAGAAAAATGGACAAAACTAAATGTTCCCAATCCAAAGATCATATGTTACAATGTTATAAATAAACAAAACCCAAACATAATCACACACTTTAGCCTACAAAGGGCCAAGACACTGTTGTGCTAGCAGTGCACACATTACTACATTCTGAAACCAGGGGTACTCCTTTTTTGTTTTCCCCTCTCTAAACACTTTCCATTTCCCAATATTGTATGGTATGGTCCAGGTATTTGTTGTCACTTGTTCTCTATGATCATGGCCACTCTTCTTCATGAAGCAAGCAGGTTTGTTCCCCTTTATAAGAAAAATTGCCAGAAAAAAAGGCAGAAAAACTAAGCTGGAATCTTCTTACCAGTTGCCCACCACTCCCACTAATCCTCTATTCTGCCAACATAAGGAGATTTAGGGGACAATAAGGTGAAATATATGAAGGAATAGGTGCTTCTTAGGAAAACATGATTACAACATATATTTAAATGTTCACCAATGCCTACATTTACTCAAATTGCAGTTAGTCTTCACTGTATTAAAACAAATACTGAAGTGTCAGTGGGGTTTTAGAATCGTTGTTTAATAGCAGCAGGCTGTCCTGTTAGGTCAGTCACCGTGTTAATTGTTTTCACAGCAGAATACCCCAACAATAAATACTGAATTCCATGTACCATACTGTTATAGAGTACAGGGTATAAAAAAGTGATATACTGCACAGTATACTGTACACTCCTCTGTGGGCTGGTAAATAATACAATAGTACTCTATCCATCCTAAACCACGTGTTACAAATTTAAAAGAACCAGGAGGGTAACTCTTTAGCTATTGTTCTATAGACAAAAAATAAAAGATTATGTACAGTTAAATGTGCCTGTTTCACAGATTAATAAAAATCCAAATGAGCAAAAGTGGTCAATGCATTTCATGAGCATGCTTTCAGCCTATCATTGAGAAAGTAGCATGTATTTGCCAACTGACTGTAGCAACACCTACAATCATTAAAGGTTTTTTATCCATTATGAGTAAATCCAGGCCCCCAAGTTAATGGTGTTTATTCTTCTTATAACAGGCAAGCACTTGGGCGACCTGATGTCCTCCTATCCCGTGAGGACCCTACAGCTAGATCTGGATGCTGTCCATTCACATCATACATACAAATTGTTATCTGGAAACTAATCATGCAAGTGACTGAAATATAACTTGCACAAAAGAAATTTCTACCTTTGTGATTTTAAGGCATTTTGGTCTAAAACCCATTTTCTTTTTTTACATTTTTCCCCCATTATATTTCACATTTACAGCAATCAAAAAGCCAAACAGCAGAATCCACCCCATGGGATTATCTTGTAATGTTTGTGCCGTTTTGATTTTTAACAGTTTTATTATGCTGGTTAAGCAAAGAAATAAAAAACCTGCACAATATATTGGGCTCCCATTGTACATTATAGCAAAAATAAATTCTGAAATGATATTCAACACAATTTCAAACAACTAACATGCCTAATATGACCAATAAGTCAACTACTATAAATGAGGGATGGCACTTCTAAACTCCATATATTTTCAGTACAGGAAAATCAGAGTTCCTTTCAGAGTACAGTATTTAACAAAAGTAGCAGTGGACACTTGGAATGAAGGCGCTGAGCTACACAGAATAGCTAGGGAAGCCATACAGCCTGGAGCAAAGGAGGACATTAAGGGGAGACCAGACTGAGGTTTAAGGCCACTGCATAAACAAGATTAATTCTGAAAGTCAAGATCAAACTATAAAGCCATTATGTAAATTCTACATAAGGGTTTTACCTTTGTAGATTGTGGTCAAACCACAGACTAAAAGTATTTTATGTTTAGTCCTGAAAGGAAATAGCCTGTTGGTGATCTGTTCACTTTGCCTGTCTTGAGATAGGACTTTACCCTTTACAAATTCTAGGCAAGCCTTTTATGAGCAGTACGACCTCCTGTCGCCTAGACATCTCATCTAAGCGCTTACTATGGCTCTGAATACTAAACTGGCAGGGGCATTACTAAGCATTATTTTTTAGAGATCGTGATTCCAATTCTACCTAGGAAAACAAGCCCAGCAGCTTTATTACCAGCTGTGGATAAGGACATATTCTGTTAGCTTCACAAAAGACACAAGGTCATGGCAAATAATAAAACAACTGAAAAGTAAAATAACGTAGATAATTTACAGATACATCTTTAGAAGTTGCCATTATCTTGAAAACTGACATTTTTAAAACTTGTTTGGCTTTTTTCATAGGCCACCATAGTAAGTTTGTCTAGGGTAAATGTCAACCAGAGTTCTTTGTCTTGTAGTGTTAAGTAGCGACACCAAAATGTACCTTTCCGTTATTGTTCCAAACAAAAAATGTATACTGCATTCTATTCAAGTAACAATAAACATTTGAAAAATGCCCCATCCTTATGGATGTTCAACTCTATGTTCATCCATCGAAGCTGTGCTACATGCTGTTCATTAAGCTGCCAGCTCCTCTCTGATACAGAAGAAAAAAAGTGTCATTTGGTTAAGAGCACTTCTGCAAATCATATGGAATTAAGAAAAATGCACAAGTAAAATTTAATATGGCAAAAAAGCCCTCCCACCCCCACTCCAAACATTCCTAATTCCAAGCATTTCCAACATTGCATTCAAGAAAGAATTATATTTCCCTTACTTTAGTTTAAGACATTCTTCCTGCATAACGTCCCTCTAAAGACATTTCATGCAAAAGTTATTTCTTTGAACAAATAACACACAAATGTATTTTAAGTCCAAAAATGAGGGTTTTTTGTTCAGTTAAAATAAAAATTTAAAAAAAACTGGAAAAAAGAAGAAAAATAAAGGAAAAATAGGCAGGCACTGTACACACAATTCAGGTACAGAAACATGCCACTGCTGCATTGCATTGCTTCTGCATTCTGCTATTTGTAGGTGTGATGTCATTAAAGCAGTTAGCTTGTTCAGTGGACAAGCGTCAACATTTTTATGTTTTTTGATAGGCAGCTGGTTAGAAGTTTAAGCGCCGTCAGTCTGGAAAAGAAATTAGTGCTACTGTCTGTTTGGCTATTTTGAGTGGTCTCAGTTGTGCTGTGCACATTAATAGAGAAATGTGTTACCACAGAAACTGCAGCCCACCCCACCCCCCCACTCCCCGCACGTCTGCTCTAATGACATCATTCAGTACAAGCAAAGGACTCGCCAAGGAGCTTAACTATTTCAAATAATAATTCAACAGTAAAAAAAAAATAACAATGAAACATTAAACCAAAATAAAGCAGCATTTTAAGACTCCAATGCACATGCAAAGGTCTGGCCCAGGGTTGCAGATTAATGAACATGAAAGACAAGGCAAAGAATTAAAATTAAGATACCCTTTTTAACAACAGACAACAAAATGGGCTCAATTTCATTGTATCTCTGTTGCTGGCACATGAAACCAATGAAAATGGAGAGGTATATGTATTTTTTTTTCTTTTTTTGGATGCACCAAGTGTTTATCTTATTCTCTTTATGTGTCCTTAATGTGTCTACTTATTTAGTTTCTGTAATTTGGCAGAAGGTGATGCATCCAAAAGAAAGTGCTTATAACCAGTGCCTTGTTTGCAGTGCTGTGTGTTTGTAAGAACAAACACTTATTTTTATCCTCTTCATGCAAAAAAGTATACGTCATTTTTTAATAAAAAGGACAATTTAAATGCATGACCAGCATTAAAAAAATATTACCAAGCAGCAAGCCCTGAATCACTTAATAAGATCACAAGCACATCGTATTTTCACCAAGGTTTTTCAAATTAGTATTTTTTTTTTTTGAAGGTAGAATAAATAAAATGGAAATGCAGTATATGACATATACCAGGTTTTCAATACTGCTGTAATTCAAGTTGCTGTGCTTAGGTGTAGGTATTTGGAAATGGCCTTCCTGAACCAGAGATGCTGCAGAATACATTTTGTAAGGAAGGGCCAAAGTGCTTCTGAAATCAACGATGTCCCTCCCCTCATCCTAGAGGATTGCTCCTATTCTCCATTGCTCTGTACCATCGCACTCCTTTACACAAGCTGGAGATGGATAAGTGGGAGTATGTAATGTGCGTAAAAAGGCTCTGCAAAAACAGGTATGATTGTCCCGCAGAACAATCACATCACTGATAGCAAGACATGTGTTTGCAAATGTGGTATTTGAAGGGGCATAAAATAAATAAATAAATAAAAAAAAAAAACAAAAAAAACAAAACAAAAATGCATTTATTCTTCACGAAGCTGCAGGCGATAGCGATGGTACCGAAGCTGAAAAAACATTCTCTCCAAGATGGAATGGTTCATCCCCGGTAACGTAAACTCCTCGCTGACGCCAGCATGCTGAAAGCCCAATGATTCATACAGCTTGTGGGCTGCCAGCTTCACTGCAGTGGTGCCAAGCACAATGGCGGAGTAGTTGTTAAGCATAGCAAACTCCAACACTTTTCTGCCCAGTGCTTTGGCGATTCCCATGCCACGGTAGCGGGAATCCACAGACATGCGCCGCAACTCTACTGTGTTGTCTTCTTCATTTCCCCGGGCTGCCACAATTCCTACAATGTTGCCATCCAGAACTGCCACCCAGAAACAGGAGCCTGCAATAAACAGTGGCTGCTTAGTAAGACATCCTGTAAAACAGGTCTAGTTGTTACATTCCCCATCATCTGTCTTCTCTAATCTAAACAAATAGTTATTTACATTTAGTAATGAAATCCACTCTTTAAGAAGAAAAATAACACTGTTTCCTGTAAACATTTCATAACATTTCAACCATGACATCTTGATGCAATCATTTTCTTTATAATGGTCTTTTGTCTATTTTTCTTGGGTGTTCTGTTACTCACTTTCCATCCAAATTGTGCACTTTAATACATAGTCATTTTTGATTTTCCCACAAAACCCTTCTAAAATGATGTCAACTTGCTCCACTTGCTTCTTGACAGGCAATGTGCAGCAATAAGCTATTGACCAGAGACTGATTAACACTGCTGCACAGGACCACATACTTTTAGGGCAGGCTACTCTACCCAGTCACCAGCAGTTAGGAAAATGTGCTCATCACAGTGGGGACTGCTCCATTTTAACAATGGTCAGTGTACAACATTACCCAGCACTGTATTTCCTTCTACTTTTAAAAAGAGAACAAATTACAGTCTATGTGACTCTATCCAGTTCTGTCATCAAGTGATGGAACTACCTTAACACTGTGTATGTACAATTGACTACAAATGTTGCTTTCTGACTGCAGGCTGTTTTAAACGCTCACAATTGTGAAGTACATCTGTAATATAGTTGCAAAACTTCCCAAAATCTACCTTCTACTGCCAGGGTGCAAGAGAACTGCAAAAATGGTTTACTGTTTTAGTACTGGAAATGTTGAGGCTGCTGTTCTTCTACTTTGATTTACTCTTCCCTGAAAACAGATTAGGTCAACAAAATTTTTGTTTCAAAATACTGTTCATTTAGTAGTAAAATCAAGTGCAGTGAGTCAACAATTTTTAAAAATCTAATTTTGGATCAACTGTGTTACTGCATAACTTCTTCATCTATAAAATAAATGAATCTAAGACATCAGGAAAAAGCTGTAGCAGAGTTCTGTGCAACAGAAAATAATTCAAGAGAATGTACCTAATTTAGGATTAGCACTACACTCAAAATACACAGGAGTATGAGTCCAGCTAAGGGGCAACACTATGTACCTGGGGGACTCCTGCCTCCCTTATGGGCACAAACGTGGACAGTCTGCAATTATTTTTGTGAACAAAATAGGGACTTCCATGACATTTCATTTCTAAATGCACAATAGTTAGTGTAAACCAGTATCAGAAAGCACCGGGTAACATCAGGCGTTCTAGAGGACCCTGACCCAAGTTATGCATTTCATACATGACTCATGATTAGGACCCCATTTGATTAACAGATATGGAGTCTGTTTCATGATACTTGACCCCCCTCGCCATGAAATCTGCACTACTATATATCCAAAAGTCAAAGACTAGCTATTAATTACAAGATGGAATTCTCAACTTACATTTTATCTCACAGTAATATCATAAAATGTTCCACTTGGTGAATGATTACATGGTTTGAGGTCTTATTTTCAAATTACCAAACTGCCTTCAACAGACATTGAACAACACCACATGTGCAACTGTTACAAAGTCACAAATTTTTAAGTTCTCCCATTTTTAGAGAAACCTCAAAGCTCCTTCCTCCATAGTCACATAGGCTGAATATTCAAGCAGAAAGTGCTGCTTTTGGCAGAACCCTACCTGCCCCTGCCTTGTGCCTGATGCTAAAATGACACGTGCTTGTAACCCTGAATTATATTAAGCACAATGAGTGGTGGCAGGATGTCTCTGTAGTGTTCTATGACACGTTCAGATGATGTTCATAAATAACATGAAAAATCAGGTTTCAAGTAATGATTAAGTACTTTAATGAAAGCTATTCATTTTTCAAACAAACTCTTATAACATTTGTGACAAAATCTGTATTTAACCAGAAATTGTGATGTGCTCTCCATTTTTATAAACATGCAACACTCTACAAGATGGAATATATCAGGGCACTAAAATTGTACATAAGAACTCTAGATTTTTTTTCATTTTGTTCTGTAATTACTGGTTTCTTTAGGGTGATAAAGCACTTTAACCCTTACACAATACAGATGTAGATTGTACCCTTGCATTAAATCTACAGAAGGACACATAATTTTTAAGGGACTAATATAAAGTTTTTATAACAATAAAACTATTTGACCAAACAGGTGTTGGAGAATTGTATGAAGGATTTATTAAATAATGTTCCACACTGTAATGACTTCCAGCCTTTAGAAATCACAGGATAAAGCAACTAATGATTCTGGCAATTGCTGTGTGTCTTTCCATCTCCCTTTAACAACACAATTCAACGTCATTATCCTGTTCTCTAAATCAAAATGAATGAAAACGAAGTTTAGGAATCACTTGATAGCTTATGTGGAATACAAATCTACTAATATATTGTAGTCTATGATGATACGAATTGTAAGCTTAAGTGGCTGCTTGTAAAGTGGCTAACACATCTACAGGACCTAACTTTGATTCCCAGAAGTACCAAAGACTGTGTGGGGTTTGTTCGTGTGGGCAGCCTCCAGATCATCCACTTCTCTCCCACATTTCATACTATTATATATTAGGTTAACAAGTGTGTGTGAGTCTGTAAGGAGTGTATTCTGTGCAGTACTAGTGTCCCATCTAGACCTGGTTCCTGCCTTGTGCCTCATGGTTCTATGATGGGTTACAGGTCCCCACAAAGCTGTGTTTGAAAAACTGACTGGTAAAATTGATGGAAGGATCTTGTATTTGCCATTGGGAAAATATCATTAATGAAGTTAGTTTCATAATCAGCAAATCTCTGTTTACACATTAATGGACATGAACCATTTTGTGTAAAAAGAGGAGCATACTAAATATTACTAATCGCATTAGTGCTCCAAATGTAGAGATGTGGAAGCTACTTTGTATAATATGCCCAAGTAGAATGTTCTCTTTAGGAAACGCACAATAAAAAGCATGATAATAAAATATAGTTTTATTTGGTTTGATTATCTTGTAATCTTTCATACTCATTTAAAATGTATTTCCCTTTTACAGAGAAAAGCATAAATAAAAGAACTCAGGCAGGTAACATGTCTTTCCTACTTTAACACAATGAACCAATGTGTTAAAACACAATGTGCCAAAACTTCAATGACCAGTTCATAGACTAAAGAATCGCAACACAGACCACAATAAATCTACATGGTTTGGAAGATATACCTGAATATATCTGTCAAGAAAATTAAGAGTTCCTGGCTTTACTGTTTTTATTGACTCACAGAATCTCTGCAGTGTTGCATGTTGTAAAAATGTTAGTTTGTATGACATTGCAATAAAAGACAGTCATCTGCTACAGCAAGTACACAACGCTCAGAATATTT
Organism: Erpetoichthys calabaricus; assembly: GCF_900747795.2. NCBI lineage: Eukaryota > Metazoa > Chordata > Cladistia > Polypteriformes > Polypteridae > Erpetoichthys > Erpetoichthys calabaricus. Next base: position 69,999,296 of record NC_041398.2, read on the forward strand.
GAAAAGTATATCTTGTACTTTTGTCCTCTGATGGCTTCTGTACCTAACTACCTGTACACTGCCTTCTGTCCACATTAGTGTACACAAGAATTAGACTGAATGGCTTGGGTTTAACCCCAGCACTTTCACGGACTTAAGGTTTGGGGGCTCTTCATGGTAATTGTCTGAGTGCCGCCTGACAGCCCTTGAGGGATTCTACAAATATCTATAACTGGTTATGCATTAACACATGGAATGTTCACTGGTGCCTTTCTAAGAGCCATTAGAACCATACTATTAATAATTTATCACTTTTCAATTCAGATTTAGGACCTTGGTTTGTTTTTTCTGTCTAGATATAAGAGCTGCTCCCTTCTGAAGAAAGTACTTTACCATTTTTTTAATATAATCTTGTTTTTGCATTGTTATATGCTCGGTACAATACTCAACTTCACCTTGTTTGAGATGCATCTGTAAAAGGCACTATAGAAAATCCCGTCTGATAACTTGATTAAATTGGAGCTGCTCCAGCTTGTTAAAGTTATGCATTTATTGGATATGATTCCATTTTATGTGGATCACAAAGAGCCACATGTAAAAACTTCAAGAAAACTAAATACTATAGGACAATTATATTATTATGATAATGGAATATAGACTCATGCCGCAAGGGCTTTTCAAACTTGTCAGAAAATTTATAAGTAAACGCTTAAATACTTTTCACTATTATTTTAAAATGCAAAATACTGAATGCCCATATAATGAACATGACTTCTAGTTCATTTAGAGTTCACTGAAGAGGAAAATGCGGAATGCAGGTCATCATATAGAAAGATAAAGTGTTTTAGTTTTCCATATAGCCACATCATGACAGCAGCTGAACTTACTTTAATTTGGTTAGTATCTACCAGGTAATTGCTTCCCCAAACTGCCATTTTAAAATGTGTCACAAACTCTGTCAGAGGACTGATGAAGTGTGTATTCTCAAAAATACTTGCAAACATCCATACACTCATACAGGGTACTGATTAACCTACCATAGGCATCCTATCAAGGGCCAATTAGACTCCCATCTCCCCATGACTGTGAATTGGATTAGCAGGGTTTCAAAGATGAATGGCTGATTGGCAATTACCCTCCTAGTGGCAGGATACCTGGGTTTAGGCCCAAAAAGGCAGGGGCAGAATGTACAAACTCCACAGAGTCAATGACCAGGCCAGGATTTGTATTCAAGTCTCTGGAGATGTCAGACAATATTGCAATCACCTACACCACACTGCTTCCTCAAATTCAAGGGGGCCTATAGAGGTTTATATGACTTTTCAATAGTTTTAAAGATGCCAGAGTAATTTGATATACACAATACCAAATTGTGAACAATGCGCTTTATTTTTTGGTGTTGGTCATGGCTTCATATGCAAGTTATCTGTACTTCAAATAATTGTTCCCAGTTTGACATTTCCTTGACATACATGGTATAGTGTGCTCTAAATTTAACTAATAAATAAAATTTAACTGACTTATTCTTTAAGTGGTTATGTTGATATATGTGTATTTTCTGCTGTACGCATATAAATTACTTTAACATATTCCTTGCTTACATATATTTGTATGTTCACACATAAAAGTACACTGTTTAGTGTATTTTAGGAATAACATACTGTATAAAATAAATATTTTTGAACTGTAAGAAAAGACCTTTAAATATAACAATACAAAGGCAAACTGCTTATCCTGACATATTTTTACAATGTTGAACTTTTTAGAATGTTTGGTTGACTAAGAGAAACAGAGAGATGAAGGGGTGTTTGGGGCAACTCAATAACTTATTGGATTAATTTTTGTGAATACTCCTGAATTCTGAAATTGAATGTTAAAAAGAACTGCTAACACATCCAGCTCCTCCGTGTCAATCACAGTAGCACTATGGTTAAAAGCCAAGTGTGACCTTGATTGAATTTATCAAGCCTATGATCTAACAGACCCTAAGATCTGTTTCCTTGACTTAAGTCACTTGACCACTGCTGCAAGGTCTAGCATGAAATAACAGACAGGAAATTTGTCCAGCACGATGTTTTGCTTTTTATACTGGGTGAGTCTGGCTATGATTGTACTGATTTGACGTCTTCCTGTACCTAGATGCGTGTTTGCTTCAAAAAATTAACATCATTATTCAAAGTCAAGCTAAGACCTATTTATCTTCGAGTGTTTTGTCTTTCCGTCCCCTATTCGGAGGTGAAAGGTTTTTGTGGAAGGATTTGGCAATTAGCTAATGCTATGAGATAGAAGAACCATGCTTTACTGAGAAGGTGATCTCATCTCTTTAGTTTTTCTGTTTTGAAAAACAAGTACATGGACTAAAAGCAATTTGAATTCACCGTAGATACTGGTCCTTCATTTTACATAGTATACTATTTTTTAAGCCGGAAATGTAACATTCTCCAATATGAAGGGTGACTCATTCCACCCCTTGACCAATCCCACACCAATGGACTGCCAGGTAAATATGGGCATCTTCTCTGAAATAGCAGAGGTTTCATCCCATTGAATGCCACCATTTGTGCCAGGATTTAGTAGACGGTTAACTGCAGTGGCATGCAAAGTTTTTTAATGGCACAGTAGTGACTCAGATTGTTTTCAGTGGTATAGGTTCTTTGATTTATTGAGACACATGTACTATTGTGTATAAAATAGCTACTTAATTAACTCCTCAAGGTGTCATAAGGATGGAGATTTCTGTTGTTGCTAGGCTTTTAAGCAGAAGCTAATTTTATTTTGTGATGATTCTAAATAAGCTCTGAGTCTGGACTTTGTTTCTTTGCAGCATTTCACAAAGCTGAGTCCCCAAATAAACGTTGTATGCAACTTAATGAATAACAGTACATTTCCCTTACATTAATGTCCGGTTACACCAAAAAAACTGGCTTCTGATTAGGTGACTAGACTGGTTACAATGACAAGCTTATGCTCTACACTGACAGTGTTCACCAGTTCTTCTATGAAGTACACCTACATATACAGGCCTCTGCACTGATTGTTTTTCCAGCCAAGTGTAATGAGAAAGAGTTTACATCTAAAGGCACATTTGAAACTGAATAATTAAGCAATTAATTGGATGAAGGAGCAATTTTGATTTTTATTAAATTAATGCAACATTTATTTTCATAATTTTACTATATTAAATGGAACAACATACCAATGAATTCTGAATATAACTAGAGATAAAGCTGATGATGCTTTAAAGTTGGGCATTATGAAGATTGTCACATCTGGATCAAGTATCCTATTTGTTACTGACAAAATCTGAAGTTGATGGCTGTGAAGGCTACTGTTTTATATATTCAAAAGACTTTACTCTCTCTTGCCCAAAAGACAATGCCTTTATTCAATGTAGTGTTTGTACTATTCAAACATTCATCTGTAAAGGAGAAATGGTGTCCTTGCGTAATCAAATGTCAGAAATTGTTGCTGGTAAAAGTTGGCAATGGAAGTCTAGTGCTGAAAAATGCAATAACTTTCTGGTCATATGAGCAAAAAAATGAAAAGAACAAATGAGGTGACTGTGACTGACTTGACTCCAGGGAAGAACATAATGGCATACATTTCATGTTAGTCTAACACTTGGGATGGTGGGCTATTTTAGGAATACATTTTTCACAGTAAAGAATGTTCAAGAAAAGTTCCGCCATTTATTCTCTCTTTATATTAGAACAGGTTAGCTATCAGATAAACAAACGAGCTTGATGGACTTGAATGGTCTCCTCTCGTTTGTCAACTTTCTTATGTAACACAAAGTACATATTTTCATCTCTTTTAACTGCTGGCTTAGCTTAATGTTTGATGATGGTATGGGGTCTCGTAAGATGACTGAGGTTTAACTTGAGCAATTAATATTTTAGTCCTGCCTGACACCAACACAAAAATAATGCATAACAGTTTGTACAGTGTTGTCTGTGCAGGATTATATTTGTGAAACATCAGATACTAATTACTACAGTAGTTCCATTAAACAGGGCCATAGATAAGTCACAGTGGTCCAAGATACTGTGATTTTCATGAAAGGGAGACTGTGAACTTCTGTGCTTCTTTCTTAACTGTCAAAGCTTAATGAAACATGAATTTGGAAAAAACCACTGCAGTGAAGAGTAAAAATAATGATCCATGGAATGAAATGGGAGTAAATAATGTCTGAATATTTGTAATTTCTTGTATCACATTAAAGGCTTGTTTTAAATAACAGGGACAGATGGCTATTACAAGGACATATGAAAATAAAAGTCTACGTGTAAACATTTATACTTTTACACAGATTGCCCTGAGAGAAGACATTATTTTTAGTATTGGGTATGGAAGTAGGCCAAGAGTTATGTGGCCTACCTCACATGTTTTCTTTTTCAGTCTGTTTGCATTACAACTTGCAGTGGAAAAAAAGCACAGAAAATAATTTCCTTTAGTTGCATCAGGAAAATGGAGTAGTGATTTTATGGAAGCAGAACTGGCGGCCCACCTCAAAACTATTAAAAGACTGGAATCTGGTGTAAACTGGTAAAACTCCTAATGATCATATGAAAAAGTGACGTATATTTGTGTTTAACTAACCAAACTCCTTACAACAGTACTGAGTAATATTAGTGCAGAGTATAATTTCTTTTTCTTTACAAATTTTACAGCTCCCTACATATTTAAAAATCTGTGAAAGTGGAAATGACAAGCCTGCCTAAAATGCAAGAAGCAATGTAAAAGCAAATGGAATTACTGTTTTTTAAGAAGTATATTCTACAAATAAGTACAGTATGTACACTAAAAGAAAGCAAGTAAGAGAAACATAATTTCCAATTAAACTAAACAGTTAAATCTCATGTCTAAATAACACTCGATGTAACACATTCTGCTCTTCTTATGCTTCTTAGGATTCCCATCTACTCAGATTCCACCCTCCTACACCACCCTTGCCAAACTCCTCCCCCCCCCCAGCTCCAGACTCACTGTGCTGAGGGTGCAGGTGACTTTTAAACCCCTCTCGAACCATCAAATGACCTGTGACGGCACCTCTCTTGCAAAGCATTCCAGTTACATCTGCTGCCACCAGGCGGTCTCCAAGAATTCTAACAAATTAGACAAAAGGCATTAGCAAGAGGCAGACTTGACGTGCCATATTAGAGAAGTGCACCTTTGCCCTACCCAGTGACCAACTTGAGATATCATAACCTTACATGCTGTAGATTATTTAGATACTTGCATACAATGTATCAGACACTTAAATACATGAAGGTCATATACAGAAGTTACAAAAAGAACAATACATTTCAAGTAGCATTTTCTAAAGGAAATACAGCACTTATGATCGACTTTGCCCACCTGCTGTCTCTCTCTGAAACATCATGAAGTTAAAGATTATACTGCACATTTTATTCATTTGTTTTCTAAACAGGAGTAAAAATGTGTCACTGGGTTGCAGCAGTGTTAATGAGTTTTATTTTAACTTTTAGTGTTTACTGTGCCTGTTCCTCAGGTTGTCTTTTCATGCCTATCTGCATTTGGAGCAACTGCTGGTTGACCTGAAGGCTCTTATACCATGTCACTGTCCAAAATGAAACTCAAATCATTGTGCCTTGTTCTGAATCAACCTTACCTGTGGGTTTCATGTAATATTGCTCAATATCAGACATGTCCGTGTGAAGAGCGCAATCGAGATAGCTTAGGATAACTTTTCTGCTGAAGTAGTACCTTGCGGCCATTAAAACGAAGGGCACGCAGCAGGTCAGCGCCATGGACTTGGTGACAAAAAAGCACATTACTAAGGAGACAAGGGAGAGAGATAAACGATACCTGTCAGAAAAGAGAATCAAATGTTGATTTCGGAGAAGAAACCCCAGCGAAAATACAAAGAAGCATACAAATACATTAACACTGAAAACATAACATTTAAAATATACAAAGTCTTAAATATAAAACTTAATATAAATCTCGTACGTCACCAGGTGTGCTGTTGTGAGTTAACGCTGTAGGAAGGCAGGCTGGTAACGGATCTCTGGCACATAATTAGTATATAATTATTACAACTTCTTTTCGAAATATAGCAGTTTTTTGTACTTATTTGGCACCGTTTATATAATTCAGCAGATTCGCAGACCCCTGCATCACCACCTTGCAACACCGGAGAATGCGCCACGGCCACGCGGCGCCGCGCTTCCTCCGGATATCACTGCATTACGTGTTTTTGCGCTAGCCCTTCGCGGGCCATTGTTTTACTGCGTCGGCGTCGTAACTGTAGGCGAACAGGGGTTCGGCTTTCAACATTCGCACCGATATATATATATATATATATATATATATATATATATATATATATATATAGTATAAGAAAACCCGCTGGGCAGCAGCGGGTGACAAGGGATAAGGGGCGGGTGTTGCGCGTGGCTGGCAGAAGCGGGAGAGCGCAGCGCGCTCCCGTGGGCACACCCCTTCATTCATTCATTTCGGACAGCGTAGTACACGCTGCACATACATCCCTTGTCAAGCTGCAAGCATGCAGCCGGCAGCATGCATAGTGGCGCAAAATGCCAGTATGGAGGGGCGTCTGGAACGTCTTTCTCCCCCCACACTTAACCCTGAACCTACCGTAAGAACTGATTAATATTCATTTTTGCTTGTCCCTTTAGCTGTGTCAAAAGCGCCCGCCATCTGAGAAGATTTCAACAATAAACGGAATTTGACAAAACATAGTAAAAACAGTTATAAAGGGTTCAACTCTCAAGTTCAAATTGAGGATCAGCGTCAGAGCATCGATGTACTTTTGAGTAACTCGTAAAAATAACGGTTTTTGATTTATCTGCATCAAAGTAAGGAATTCACAAAACGAGTGCAGTTTTATAACGCATATATATATATATACATATATATGCGCACAGTATCTATATACATACATGCACAACATCTATCTCCAAATAAGAAATATATCATAGAACCAGGGGGTTTTATTTTATTAAGGCTAAGCATCTGATTTTTAAAAGAAAAACGTTAAGCTAATTTTCCAGACATGCTCACTTACTTGTCAGAAAAGCATACATTATCTGTATTTTGCTCTGCTGCTTTAAACCCCGAAATGCAGTATTTGGTATCCTCTCCATTATCCCTTCATAAAAGATGCGGCGCACCTCGTCTTGATCGGAAAGCTGAAACTCGCGAATAAATACCGCGTCTCTTTTCGCGTTCGCCTCGAGAACGTTAGACGTGTGCGGCTGTGAGGAGCTCCACAATTGCGAGGAAGAGACGATCATCGCCTCTTTTTTGGTCCCAGGTATAGATTCGTGTTCATCCGCAACGATTTTCGTCTCGCAAACCATTTTTGGAGACAAATAATGCATGCAACTGGCCTCTGAATGACTGAAAGCGATGGGAATTATTAAAAGAATAAAAAGTATTCAACAATGATGTTGCCTATATGGATTATAAAGAAAAAATAAAAAACAAAAGACTGAGGTGATAAAAAAAAGAAAAGCGGGCAGTCTTTACTGCTAACCCTGCCCTTTTCACGCGACCAAGAGAATGCGCTGCATTTTTAAGCCCTATTTATAATAAACCTTAACCGGTGCATTCAGATTCTGGGGCCCCCCGGGTGTCCGGGCATTCCAGAGATTGGCCGTCGAGCTTCATCACGTGGTGTCAATAGGAGGGAAGAAACACCCATTTCGCTTTCTTTCATTTCGTTTATTTATTTATTTATTTAAAACAAGGGAAATTTTCTATTTTAGATTACTACAGCATTTCCTCTCCACGCTTCGGTTAATTGGAGCTGTCGTTCAACGCCTGCAGTTCCCCTGCAGCGCAAACGGACAGCAACGCGACGTCTTTGTACCGATGGTTAGCGAAGGGGCGGGGAGCTCCCACGAGACGGTGTTGGCATCAGACAATACGCCTAATTGTTGCCGTGATTCTTCACCCGCTTACCGCTGGCCAAATCTGCTATCAGCTTTAATGTGTAGCACATTTGAAAGACCGCGGCGACGTGCCGAGGCTCTCCTCCATACGTGGAGCCCACAGACGAAGAAGCTCGGGGCAGCTGTCAGTTTCCAACACAATTGTGCATGGGCAGTGTGCCGTGGACAGCTATAGGTACATGGTGGCTGCCTGGCAACGCGATGAATGATACACAGGGTAGTAGAAAGAGGCGCTGATTTTGGCAATAATGCTCCGGCCCTCCAAGACATTTGCTCATGACCAAGTTAAAGGTATAAGGTAGCCGCGCATGTCGGGGGAAGTGTTCTGGCTGCCGTGTGGGCTGGGGAGAGGCGAACAAAGAATTACCGCCGTGCCGATAAGGAGCCGCTGCGGCGCGCGCCCGCGCCACTTTCGTTCTAGTCAGTCACCTTCAAACTGAAGAATGAGTTGCATGCCTCAGCCACTGCAGTCTCGCAGGGCATTCTGGTTCTTGTATATCGCCGAACGCTTTGGCTTTGTCTGGCAATTCATTATAAGGATGTTGAACTCAAGACGAAAGAAATTACAAAAAGTAAAAAATAATAAAGAAAAGAGTGTCAGTGTCATCTTAACTTTTGAAACAGTTCTTTTATTTAACATAGCGGTTTATATGACGCCGACTTATTCAGATTCAACCTGCGCTTAGGCTGCTGGACTGGCGTGTGTGTAGGGGGCGTGCTTCGTTGTAGACATCCACGAAACTTTTAATGTGTGCTCGGGTCTGCTGCGCAAAACACTCATCCTTGAAGTGCAGTTTCTGCTTTACAGTTGCTGGTGTGAGGCCGACAGTGTGCGCGTGGTCCACCTTGATTAAATTATTTCTTTTTTACAGCATCAGCACCCGTGTCGGCTCAAGTGGGGGCGGGTAGGATATTTAGAGAAACGGACATGTTGTGAGCTGCGCATGCGCAGGATAGATCTGCTCGCTGCCGAAGATGCTGAACACGCAGGTAGGAAAGAATGCGATGAAGTCTTGATTTCTTATGTTTTTGAGCAAGTACGTTTTAACAGTTTAACTGACTAAAATGTGCAACGAAAACTTCATTGATAAAATGATAACAGCTGCTAGAGGTGTCAGATCAGGGATGAGATCAGGGTTCTTGGCCCAGAGAAAATAACCTTCTTAATTGTTTTTATATTGCTTTTGGCCATCGTTTTAATGCCTGACCAGTATTAATGGACTTTGGCATTAATTCTACAAGTGTTAGGATTGTTTTGGACCGGCTGCTACACTATATTTCCATTAAAAAGGTCCATTATTTGTGTGTGTTCAAATTAGTGGTGCTTTCTCAAGCACTGCTCAAAAATCTCAACAAGTGCTTAATTGTATTGTGGTACTCTGTCAGGCTCTTTAAACTGTTCAGTTTCCACTTATAATTTGATTGTACTTTTATTGGCTTTATTGTCATGTCACAGTAAAACAGAATTGTCACTCGTATTCACGGTAATACAATAGCTAATGCAACATGGTAATTGCAAAAATACAATGTTCATTACTTAGTACAGCAATTAGCCCAGGCTCACATGCAACAACTCAGTTTTTAAAGCTACTAACTGAGGAATCCAAAAGCAGCCACCGTTTTCACTGATGAGCATTACCATTATTCATAGGATTCCATTTAATTCTACGACAGTGGCTAAAGCAACATGGTGGTTGGGTAAGGCAACAGAGACAAGCAGAGTCAGACATCTGCTGATGTTGGGCCAATTCATGGTAGGATTGGTGCACATTCAGAGGCACCACTGTATACTAGCACTGTTGGAGGAATATGATCATTCAAAATTGCTTTGAATTTGTTGTCATTAAACATCTCATCTTAGAGAAACCATGCCAAGAATATCCACTTCACTCCAAAACAATGTCAACAGGGCACTTCACTGTGAGAATCAAACATTGAGTCCTGTAGACTTTCTTGTCCACCACACATAGCCTATCTGCTTGTTAAAAATAGAGTGAAGATTGGCTCCTCCAACCACAAGGGTTATTTCCAGTCTTCACCAGACTACTGTCCTTTCTCTTAGTGCAGCTTTTTTTTGCAAAAGTTAAATGATAGGTGTATTAAAGGATTTATTTTGTGCACTTAAACAAGGGTAGGCAAAGTCAGTACTGGAAAACCATCCTGATTTCTTAATTAGAGACCAATCCTTGCCAGTAACAGATCCTATTTAATTTTATGGCATGGTGGTATTTTCATTTTGTCATGTCAGATCATTCTTATATTGCAGATTTGTTCCTTTCCAAGGTGTCACGCGTGTATGCATGGGAGGGAGCTTAAGGGCTCTGCTGGTAGTAATTACCCACCAAACCAGGGGTTGGCACTGTGGACTAATGCCTTCTCTCTTCCTCCCTCTGCAGAATAGAAGACTGACTCCACCGCTAACATCATTTCCATTTTCCGCCCTCCTGGACCCACCCTTTTCTGCCGAGTCACCATATAATCCCGTAACCAGCCATTTCACTCCAATTCTGAGTTCCCATCTGAAAAGATAAACCCCAAAACATGTTGTGTTCTATATTATTGTGAACTTTTTCAGTTATATGGGATCACCAAGGTAGTGCCCCAACTCTTTTAACATCATCGTTGTGTCTCCTCTTTTATAAAGGATATCGTCAAAATGATTTGTAAGTAGATTAGTAATTCTCAGTCCTTCACTTTTTATATTTAATATCCTTCCAAATATCTTTTAGCTGGATAGTTCATGATGAATACACACAGATGTAAGTGAAAACAAACCAGATTTGTCATTTGCATCTTATTGCTAATAAGCAGCCATTAAAACAGTGAATGCAGCTGATTAGGACTAAAATGAACAAATAAGGGTGGGCAATCTTAACACGCGAGACAACTCAAATAAAGCATTACATTGCTTGAGCAATAAGACCTTTAACAGCAGTAATTGACTTCTCTTTAACAAAACTAGGTTGGAACCAAAACTTGCAACCACTATGGTCCTCCAGGACTGACGTTGCCCACCCCTGCACTAAAACCCCACCATAGTATATTTCTCTCAGTAGTTCTTGACATAGTTCAGCTGAAATCTCCTTTTCTGCTTATAGTGCCTTTTTGTAGTCACAGGATACAGAACCGCTTGTTTGTTTTTTCTCACATTTTGGAATAAATATGTCAAGAACGTGGTCAATTAGTTTGCCCTTTTTGTTCACAGCTGCTCCAAGCTAATGATGTCTTTCCCTTGGACATCCACGCTATCAACACCTTGAAAATTGTTCGTTTTCAAAGATCATTACATTGAGCAGCAACTGTCACCAAAGTCCCTGTCATATGTTCCCCAATCACCAAGATCACTTCTTCAAGCTTTGGTAGCCAGTACCTTGTGCTTTCCACCTTCCTTTGTCTAGTCATTTCTAGACATACTCAAAGGCATTATTACCAATGGTGTAGCCCACCTTCATCCTTCCTTGTAGATATCAATCAAGTGATCTTTCTTTTAAACTGATCTATCCAAATAAATTGCTGTAACAAAATATTTCACAAAGTATTGAATAATTTGACACAAAGCAATGTAAGGTGACAAGACAAAAGGTAAATATTTTAGGAGAAAATAACCCACACCAAAATATGCAAACTCTTGGTAGGATCTGCAGGTGATGAGGGACGACAGGTGTGTGTATGTACAGACCATAATGGGCATATTTCTGTAAGGCAGGCCTGCAGTCTGTTAGACAGATGGTTTTTTTTTTTCAACTCTACATTGTTTTAGCAGTTGGAGTCAGGCTAACACATGAGAGCACAATGTTGTCTTATCTCACTTTGTGTTATATTATCTATCTGTTTTCAGAATTCAGTGGATCACTGATCTCAAGGAACTGGGTGCTATCACTTGGCATTACTCATTCACACTGCCAGGTAAGGACAGTTGAGAGCTACTAGCTATCTTAACTTGTACTTCTTTGAAATATGGGAACTAACAAAGATACCAGGTAAAATTCGTATATTGTGGTATGTTATAATCTTTCCAAACCCACTTACGTCAGGAGAACTGTGTACGGTGCAAGAAGCCAACACAGGCATGGTGAAAGTCTACTGGAAATATACAACCAATCTGAAAATCTGTAATTAACCTAATATGTGCATCAATGGAGTTGTGGTAGGAGAACCAGAGTACCAGGAGGAAACATTTGCGGGCACCGCAAGTAACATAAATTGAAAGCAGACAATGACCGACGCTAGCACTACATCACAATGTTGCATTATATTATATTAGACTAGTAATCTTAGCCAGCTTCTCCTGGGAAATTTCCTAAGAGGATGGGTGTTGGTTATAGAGGCATCAGTTAATCGAATGTGTCAGTAGTCCTATATGACGACTTCTTTTATATATATATAGGTAACGCTTGTGGTTGGTCAGCAAGTCGGCTAACATCCGCCACAGTGCCCTCTTTCAGTTGTGAGAAGCAGATCATAGAATGGTTGAAATAGTTTTACTGTCAAATAATGCAAAGAATACACGACACGTGTTTTGCCCTAATTCTGGGCTCATCAGGCGTACACACTCACTGCATCCCCTCTCGGGGAATGGAATGTCGGACATCAGCGCTAGAGGCAAAGCCTCTAACGTTGTGCCATGGTGTGTGTTCGTTCATTTGACAGCATGTAGATCGGGGTAATTGCATTCATGGGTAGTTACCTACCAGGTATATATATATATATTTTTTTTTTTTATTTTTTTTTTTTTTTTTTTTTACCAGTGGTTAATATTATTTGCTTGCTGGAGTTCCTTACTCTTCAACATACTACATACAATTACCCAGGAGTAAAACGTTCATGCCGTAGATCAGTCCTTCCTTTTACTAGTGACTGATCTTGACTTTTGTTGATGGTCATTGGAAAAACACAATTTTAAAGGAAACTGCATTATTTTGAATTTAAAAAGGATGTTATTAATAATGAATTTTGAAATATAAATATAATTTCATCATGTAGTAAAACCTGTAAAAAAGGCAGCTTTAGATAAGATGCCTGCTAAATAAATAATAATAATTCAATGTAATGCTTTGATTTGTAATCTTGTACCGTCACAAAGTTTTAGATCAATATTAACAAAGCCATGGTTTACTATAATTTATTACATACAAGATTGACTTTTACAGGCGGAGTATTTACATGGGACTTACAATGTAAAGCATTATACAGAAAAAATAACACTGAAAAGAAATGATATGGTGAACTATGTACAGTGCTCCAGTGTTTGAAGTGGAATCAAATTACTGGTGGTTCTCTATTTAGTTGGCGTCTTGCTCCTTCTTGCCTTTTGTTCTTACTTTTACATGACAACATATTAGTTGAACGTTGTGGGGAGGAGTGGTCAGAGTGCCACACTACATTAGCACCAATGTCCACCTCCTATATGTTCTGTCTGAGGGGACCCCTTTACTGAGCCTAGCAAGCGTTTAAACTGACAAAGGCATGCCATCGCTCCTGACTTGTGTTATACCCAGGGCTTGAAGTGAGTTGGTACGCTGTTCTGGCCCTTCACTGCTTATGTTTTGCAAACCGGAATGTAGCAGCTCATCATAGTCTGACTTCCAAGGGGACACCACATTTCTCCATAGTACTGCGTCTATTTCTCCACCAAGGGCCCTTTGTCTCCCAACCCATTATTCATAGTGTATGTACAGTATACAAGTGCGATCAACTATAACCTAACTCTTTTTAAACTCTCAGCAGTGAGGATTAATCGAGCGTCTGGTTCCAACATCAGGCAGTGGATTTTGGTCACCAAGCTTGTGGGAGAAAGATTATCTCATGGTTAGTGATAGTGGGAACCTATCCTCTTTGTTGCCTTTCTTATGCAGTCTGGCAGTGGATTACTGCCCTTTCTGATTCGTCATGCAGACGCAACTTTAGTCAGTTCTCCATTTTTTGTCAATTTAGTTCTTTACAGGGTTGTTTTGCTGGTTGTGGTGGGGGTGGTTTATTTCATTACCTCATAATTTCATACACCCTGTTTCTACTTGTATTGTACTTTTTCTTTTCAATAAACATTTGTTCACAAAAGTGATATCAGGATTCCACAGGAGACAATTGTCCATTAAATTTGTATATATTTTACAACACATCGCAAGGAGTAAGAAGACACCAACATAACAGGGAGTACTGCATGTACCTAAGGAAGCAACTTGATAAGCATGTCTGCTTTGAATGCCTCAAAACTTTCGTTCTTTCCCTTCACTTAAGGTAGTGATTTTCATTTGCATAAAGCATCAGCCTCATTTCTCTGTCCATTTCTTTCTGTTCCTTTGCACCAGTCATGAGGAAAAAGGACTCAGTCCCTAAAAATAGCCAACTTGTTAAACATTATTACTGACAAATATGGACAAATAAAACAAATACATGTTGGCTAATTTTCTTTTTTCTGTGACATCACTAAATTTCAAGCAAAACCATCAAGGTGTTTTTGCTATTTTGAGGTAGTTAGGCTTTACTCTTACATATTGCTACATTTAAATGTCCTTTCTTAGCAGATACCTACTGGCCTAGATGTACCATCCTGCCAAATTTCAGCTTTTTAACTAAACAGAAATAGTTTTTTTGTTGATGAGTGAGTCAGTCAACTTTGCATTATATTATATTATATTATATTATATTATATTATATTATATTATATTATATTATATTATATTATATTATATTATATTATATTATATTACTGCGGTGGGTTGGCACCCTGCCCGGGATTGGTTCCTGCCTTGTGCCCTGTGTTGGCTGGGATTGGCTCCAGCAGACCCCCGTGACCCTGTGTTCGGATTCAGTGGGTTGGAAAATGGATGGATGGATGGATATTATATTATATTATAACTTGCCGTCCCCCACGGCTCTGCCTGCGTATTAGTGAAACAGGACAGTGAGGAGGGCCCTGCCCAGCTCCCTACTCCTGACATCACACTTCCCCCTCCCCTCGGCCCGCAGCCTCTGTCTCAGATTAGCGTAAATATATCACTCCTGCAAGCGAACTGTGATTCTTAGTGCAATGGGAGAAGTCGCAAAATCAACCAGAATGTTCAAGCGAATTCTAGAAAAAAAACAATCTAAATCCGTTAAGTAGTTCTCTCGTTCGCTAGCTAAGTGGATGTAAGGTAGCCCCGAGGCTGGTGCGTGGTTGCGGAGGGCCCCTCCACCTCCCCTCGGCCCACTGGGTGTCTCTCGGATTCACGCAAACAAATCGGTACAGCAAGTGAACTATTATACATAGCGCAGTGAGAGAAGTCGCAAAATCAAGGGGAATGTTCAAGCAAATTATAGAAAAAAACCCAATCTAAATCTGTTAAGTAGTTCTCTCGTGAAAAGCAGACAGACAGACGTTGGATTTTATATAGAGAGAGATGTAAAGGTACTGAGGCAACATTTTTGGTGCTGCCTTACAAGGAATTCTAAATTGGCCAAATTGTGGCAGTGAGCTGTGTGATGAACTGGTGCTCCATGCAGTCTTCTTTCCCCCTATGGTTACTCACTTTGTGCCCAGTGCTACTGGAGTAGACTTAAGTCCCCTGTAACCTTAGACTGGATTAAGCAGTTTTAAGATGTTCTGTAATGTTATGTTTTACTATTCCACTTTATTACTCCATTTTATTCAACTTTTACCTTTCGCCTTGCAGGTGATGAATCCACAACTCTATGCAACTTTTTCTATCCAGTGATCATGTCTGTTCCCATTTATGATCCAGTACCCCTGTCATGGATGAGGTTCTCTTTGATTTATTTAGAGTTATCTTGAGAATGGCATTTTTGGATTGTTGCTTGTCTGGTCTCTCCACATAGACCAGTCTGTAGCACAGTTGGCAGCTCATATTTCCAGGCAAGGTAATGTAATGTTAAAAATATGTTAAATGCACAAGTACCCCCACCATATCAAATTCACCATCGTAGAAGGGAATCATTGCTGTGCTCACCCTGAGATAGACTCAGACACTCAACAATAGAGCAGGAACTTGAATTAAAATGTGTTCTTCTCAAGATCAAGAAGAGTCATTTGAAGTGGTTTGAGCATGCAGTTATACATGTTATATACAGGGCATGTACAAGGCGTAGCCCACTTGGAGAAACCCTCATGGCAAACTAAGCTATGCTGGATGGATATATCTCTCAACCTGCCTGGGAGTAACAATGTGTTCACAAGTTCGGACTGGAAAAGTGTCACAGGATAAGGTGGCCTGGTCTGTCTGACTCTGCATGTTCCCAACATGACCCTCAGTTAGAAATTTGGATCAAAGCTGAAAGCAAATATTAGATTTGATTTCGATTAGATTCAAATAGATTTGGGGTATGTTCAAGCTTCCTATGATTCTGAAGTTTGAAAAAGTTATTCTATTATAGTATACTAGCCACTACGCCGCATAATTATGTATTGATGGGTGAACACTTTCTGAAAGACACAGTTGTCCAAATGGGGTGGGTTTGAGGATACGACTGTAGGTGAATGAAAAGATGGAACTCTGGAGAGGGCAACATACAATTGTCCGTGACTCAAAACTGGAGGACCGCCGTCGCGCCTCCACCTCCCAGAGCGAGGGACGGGGCTGGACGTGGCTCGGGCGCGGGGGGCGGAACGGGGAGAGAGGGGAAGGATGCCCCCTCTGCCCCGGCCCCCCCCCGCCTTTCTAGTCTGATGATTTTTTAGTCATCTCTTAGTCATCGTTCAGTACGCACTGCCTGCTCATGTGCCCGCCCCCAACTCCTCACCTGAGTCGCTTTCATCTGTGTACAGTCCACATGCACCTGTGAGTCACGTTGACTGTTCATTTTCCAAACACCGCCTCCATCGCTTTCGTCTCTGCTACAGTCCTCATGCACCTCTGAGCCACGATGACTTATCATTGTTCTTTGCGGTTCCGGCTGCTTTTCTATATATAATCCACCAAGTCACCCGACCATGGTAGTAGCGAGGGGGATGTGTGTACAAAGGGCAGGGACTTAATCAGTGCGAGCATATGACCCGGACTTACTGGGAATTCCTTGTTCGTGGGGAACAATTGCAAGCCCCGATTTCCATCACGAATGGGGTTCAACGGCTTAGCCACGCCTCTTGGCGCCAGGTAGACACACGTTGATCCATTCAGTTTAGCACGCGTGCAGCACTGGACATCTAAGGGCATCACAGACCTGTTATTGCTCAATCTCACGTGGCTGAAAGCCACTTGTCCCTCTAACAAGTTGGACGCCGACCGCTCTTTTGTCAGCGTAACTATTTAGCAGGAGGGAGTCTCGTTCGTTATCGGAATTAACCAGGCAAATCGCTCCACCAACTAAGAACGGCCATGCACCACCACCCACAGAATCGAGAAAGACCTATCAATCTGTCAATCCTCTCCGTGTCCGGGCCGGGTAAGGTTTCCCGTGTTGAGTCAAATTAAGCGAAAGGCTCCACACCTGGTGGTGCCCTTCCGTCAATTCCTTTAAGTTTCAGCTTTGCAACCATACTCTCCCTGGAACACAAAGACTTTGGTTACCCAGTTGGCTGCCCGGCGGGTCATGGGAATAATGCCGCCGGATCGCCAGTCGGCATCGTTTATGGTCAGAACTACGACGGTATGTGATCGTCTTCGAACATCCGACTTTCGTTCTTGATTAATGAAAACATTCTTGGCAAATGCTTTCGCTCTTGCTTGAATTGTTGGTGGGCGTGGCTCTGTCGTGCATGTGCCATGGTCGGCTGCTTAGTGAATTGTTGGTGGGTGGGGCTCTGTCTTGCGTGCGTCTTGCTTGCCTTGGACTTAGTGAATTCTTAGAGTTGGTGGGCGGGTCTCTGTGAGTTGGCGGGCGTGGCTATGTCGTGCGTATCCCATGGTTGTCTTGTGTGCCCTGTCGGCTGCTTAATGAATTATATATATAGATTACTGTATATAGTATTAGATTCCATTAGTTTGGGTGATCCATTCAGTCTTTGAACCCATTTTTCTCCAGTAGAAGGTGAAAGGAGCTGAAAGCCAACTCACTGTAGATAGAACTGCTCACTTATGCTCGTACTTGTATCGGTCCAGTATTGTATCATCAATCAGGATACTGCTTATGGACCGTGAGAAGAAGCTGGAATACCTGACAAAACTTTCATGTGATCCCAGGGGAAATGGATGAACTCTGTTCACCCCAGATAGAAATGAACAGGGTCCTAAATCTGTGATGAGGCAGTGCTACCCACTTGTGCCATCTTGTATGCTCTTCTGTTCTAATCTGTTGGTAGTTTTAGCAGTATAAAGCAGCAACATAATATCTATAGCATGCACAATCTGTTATTATTTGTATGAGATTAATGAACTCAGTGGCTCTGTGTGTTGATGGCATTACATGTAGCATAATGCTTTTATCATGGCCTCAACGTTTGTCATACCCCACATTTTTGCTTTTTGTAAATTGCACTAGCACACGTGAGTGGAATTAGTTTGTTTCCAGTGTTTTCCTCATTCGTGTTTTGTTTTCTTTTGTTTCTTTTGATTCCACCACAGCAAACAGCATTCCAGTGTGATTAATGTAAAAGTCAGGGTGTTAATGAGATGATATGCAAGAGTTGCTACAGTATTTAGCCAGCTGTGGAGATGTCATTTTTCATAATGGGTCTCCATTTTTTAAGATGTATTGAAAATGGAAATTTGAGTGATTTAATCAAGTCCTTGACTCAGGTCCCATACAAGAAAATGTATTTACCATTCAAGGTACGCAATATGAAGGCCTGAAAATAAAAAATGTTGAGGTCCAATGAGTTAAAGTTTAAAAACATATTTTCTCAATGTCCATTACTATATATAAATAAGAAAATATGTTACTATAAAATTAAATATAGTTGTGCTGCCTGATATTTTATTTTGTTGATCAGTTTATCTGATATTGTATTGTAATATTGATTTGTGAAGCACTTTGAATATATGAAAGGTGCTAAATAAATCAAATATATTATTATTATTATTATTATTATTATTATTATTATTGCTGTAAAGTATTGCAGTCATCAGACAGTTCTTCGCAAGAAGGGCAGGGCTGTATGCGGGCTAGAGGCTGAAGTGTCCGCTGCCCACCCAACAGGAAGGGGAAGTGCTTCCTCTCATAGGACTTATAAGGATTTGAGAAATAAAGGTGGACGTACCGGGTACTTCCATAACAAGGGAATAATTAGGAGCCCCATGCAGCCGTTAGTGTTTAAGTTGGTTAAATTGCTGCTGAGGAGGGTGATGTTAGACAGTAGAAAGTGATGGAGATATTGACAATGTTCATATTATGCAGGAATACTAGTTTACCTTCACACTAGATCTGAGGCCTAGTCTGTGGCAGGGGAGCAAATGGGTTGACGGCTCACAGTTGTCTTAACCTGCATGATGAAATAGTTTTGTGCCACATACACTCTTAGATGTTGTGCATGTATGTCTCACAAAAGGTGGCTGATCTGTATGATGCTGGTCAGAATTACATGGCATGACTTTGATTTGTGTATTGTATATCTGAGTATGATACTATTAGTCTATTTAACATATGCACTCACATTCTGTAGTCTTGCTGAGTCAGATATCTCTCTCTCTATATATAAAATCCAACGTCTGTCTGTCTGAATGTCTGTCCGCTTTTCACAAGAGAACTACTTAACAGATTTTGATCGGGATTTTTTCTATAATTTGCTTGAACATTCCTGTTGATTTTGCGACTTCTCTCATCGCGCTATATATTATAGCGTGAATCTGAGAGACATGCTGCGGGACCTCAGGAGTAGGGAGGCAGGCGGGGCCATCCTCACTCATGTGCCAGCCTCCGTTTGAGTTGTTCTACCTCTCGCCATGTGTTGGAGCATACCTTTCCTCCGCTTAAATAGCGATACCTGTTTGTTCAGCAGACATTATCATCTAGAGATTGTTAAAGTGTAACGGTTGACATTTTTGAGAGAGAGATCACAGCTACATGTGTTCTAGAGCAGGGGTCCCCAACCCCTGGTCTGCGGCCCACTACGGAGCCGCAGCCGTCTGACAGCAAGAGAACTGCCGGCAACGGAGACTCACTCAGACTTTTCAGAACGCTTGGCGGGTGGGGCTTTGCAGCGGCGCAGAGAGAGGAGAGAGACCGAGGTGAGAGAGTATTACAACAAAGTATTTTATGGTCCCGACAGCTTACCCATATGGCACGTGTCTATAGAAATCTCGTTACTACAAAGTGCATTCGGCAGATTTACATTTACACTTTCATTACAACGAAGTGACTTTGAAATGCTTGAATGAATCATCCACAGAGCAGTTAGATCTGTGGTCGCAGCTGAGTTGTACACATTTGCACAACGATCCCCAAACAGAAACAATGTAAAAAAAATTCTTTCTTCGAACTTTCCTCATACTGTTTTTTTTTTTTTTGATGTTTTTGTTTTCTGTGGTTTTCAGTGATACCTTTTGCTTATTGTTTGTCAACATCTGAAAAACATCCATTGGAATTTAACTCATTGTCACCCTCCTATAGAAACAGCAGACACGAAAAAACGATAACAGTGTTAATGTTTGTGATGTGCAATGCATATGTCTTTGTTATATGCAAAAAAAGAAGAAAAATCTCGGGTTGCAAACGTATGCGAACTGCTTAATAACTTAATAGAAATGTAATGTAAATTGTGTATAAAACTGCCCTACGAACCCGCCCTGAATCCTCAGAATCCCGACTCCAAACCCTAACCCCAAAAACCGGTTGGGGACCACTGTTTTAGAGGGTACCTGCTCAGAGATATCATGGCCACATGCTCTTCTCTCCACACGGGCGACACTCTCCCATCAAATAAAGTGGCAACGTTTGACGGTGGAGCTTACCACTACCTTCCGCTTGGCCAGAGATACCTTTCCCAACTTTTTACATTTTTGGCAAAGAGATCACAGGTACATTCTCCCCCCTGCTAGCAAAACCAAAAATATTGTATATTAAGAGGCCCTCAGATACAAAAGCTATCAATATAAATTCTTCTCATATAAATTATTACATTTTTTAAAAATTTTTATTGATTTTTAAAGTTTGTCCTGTTTCACTTCTATGCAGGTGGAGCCGTGGGGGACAGTTAGTAATATATATGTCAGGAGACAACAATGAGTGAATTGTGGTGGAGCCGTGGGGGACAGTTAGTAATATATATGTCAGGAGACAACAATGAGTGAATTGTGCTTATAACTGGGCGAGAACCATTAGACGGCTCACGGAGTGTCACATTTCTAAACCAATCCAATGCCTCATGAAGGTGGTGCTCAGAGTAGGGGCGGTGATTTTGAACTGCAAAGATTAAAGGTGCTCTCATTGAGCTGATTCAACTGAGAGCAAACTTACAATGAACTGTTTACAGTCGAAAAGTCTCTTAAAAAGGCCCCTGTTAAATACTGTATACTGTATGTGTGTTGTGATTACAGAGAGCACATTGCAGAAGTTAAAAATAAAAACCTGTTGCAAGGGAAAAACCTTTCTGTATACTCAGATTATAACTTGGCATTTGAAGACATAAAACATGAACAGTATGTTGTTACAGGTGCTGTGCATGCTCTCTTTTGTTCAGTTACAGCGATAGTGTAGGAGTCGATATAAGCTTGAAAGAATTGATAGCTGCGTTTGTGAAAATATGAATTGCAAAATATGCATTCGAAGTAAACGATGTGTCACACTCTGTCAGACGTCCATGCTTAAGACAGTCGATAATGAAGAGCCACAGTAATTGCTGATTTCAGTACTCAATACACCCAAATCAACAATTTTGCTTAACAACCCCAGCCCAAGAAAACTAAGGCTGCACAGGATCCACCTTCTGACTGCACGCCTAAACAAATACCTTAATAAGTTAATTGATAAGACAAACATATCCTTTCCAGAATAGCCACAGTGTTTTAACACGTGGTGTATAGACCACAATGCTTATCTAGACTCTGGTCGCTGTCATGACATATAGTGATATGTTAGTCAAAGTGGCAGAAAGATATCGTAGCATACAGAAGCACATCTCAAACACGTGCAGCCAGGTAGCTCTCTCTTCTGTCACAAAGATCATTGAAATGTACAAATTGTTCATTAAGCTTCAGTTTCATTGTGCTACTAATCTCCTAAATGGGTAACAGCAATTTTAACTTTTTATTTTCTCTCAGCATCAAGTCCTTTTTTGGTTTCTTTCCCTCTCTTCCTGAATCCCCAGCAGAGGTTTAAAATACACAAACTAGAGGAGTAGAGGACAGGTGTTTCAGAAAGAAACCCTGTGAGTGTAGCTTTTGCAGAGCAGAATTTCACCCCTGTTCACTGCACACTTTTTAATTTGTTGTCCCCAAATGTGCCTTCTAATTCAAGAGTCATGTCTGGCCCCGCGAGACTACACATTCTGTACAGCTAACTGTATATTCAGTTGTACCAGAGTAAGAGTTTTAGTGTTCAGCCTACACTGGCACACTTAGGAGACCCTTGAATACCTTGGGGTATTTTGCACATTGTTATCCTTGTTTAGGTGGCAGATAAAATGAGTGAGATGTTATGTTTGTACTGGATCAGTCAAGCATGAGCTTTTCCATGGATGACTGGTGCTAGATACCCAAAATGGTAGTGGATTTCTTACTTAATCACATTCCTTTCTCACACTCTGATTTTGTCTCAGGATATCTCTGTATCCAGTGTTGGCTGCCCTCCACCTGGCCATTGTTGTTGATTTATATAAACCTTATAGGCTACAGCAAATTTATACTTACCACCACACAAGAGATCAGCATTAAATGACAAGACATCTAAGACTTCTCCTGGCTGCACACTGAGATATTCATCAGCTGACGCAAGACGCAGATCTCCTACACTCTCCTTGATCTTACTGATTCTTGGGTTCTCCATGAAACCTGAGTTTTGGCCTGCCATCTCTCTAGCTGAGCCATTTTTAAAGGTGAGGTGGGTTTACCAGTAATCCCCTTGTCTTAGATTAGTTATTGGGAATCTCCAGTTGTTAGTTATCTCTCTTGATTTGTGCTCTCTTCATCCTTACAACTGAAAATGTCCTGCCAAGGTTTCTTCATCATGCTTTGCTTCTTATCATGCAGTTGCCATAAATATACTACAAATGTAAATATACAGTTGTTATTTGTGCAGAATGCAAACAAAACAGTTGACGATATCACAAAAGTAATACTGTCAACCGATAGCTGTGGTTTTGCCAACCTCTGGGAGCTGGCGTCACAGAACTAAAACTTGAGGTATCCGCATGGAAACATTAGAGAGCATTGGAAGAAAGATAAGACTTGAGCTTGATTTTAAACAGGAAGGCCGATTGAGCTTCAGGACCACAGTTTTCAAGTACAGATGCAACAAAGCTGAATGCCAGTCTTTGAGAGTAGAGTATCCATGCTGGGAATTAGTGAGAGGCCAGAGACTGGGGAGCTCAGCTTGTGCTCCAGTCTGTACAGGCGCTAACCTTCAATGTTCAGCCTGTTTATCCTCCCATGAATAATACTGTGCAGCTTTGTAAGAGTGGCCCTTTAAAACTGCTGTTTATAAGAGGGTATCATTAGCTGACAGCTGAGGTTTCAGTTTCTTTTTGAGGGCATTACACTCAATCCCTTCAGTCTGATTATTGATCAAACACAACATTAACCTCACCCAGCTTCCTGAGAGAATCTGTTTGAGATTTAAAAGTAGTTATTTCATGAAAATAGTACAGGGAACGCTTACATGCCACACTCCTTTGAAATCAAGTAAAACTTCTCTGTGTGCTTTGAAGACTCACTGACAATGAACAACCATTTTAGAGTGTCCAGTTACAACTGGGATAAAATATCTGTGAGATACTTACCAGTTGCAAAAGTGCTTTTCCTTATAGTTCTGGATATGATTAGACTCTTTATATGTGGTATATATGTACTGTATCTTACTTTGACTACTTCTTTTAACAGAGCTTATTAAGACTGTTGCCATTCCTGATGCCAGCCTTTTTACCAGTTGTTTAAAACGCACAGAGAAATACCACTTCGGATGTTTTCACTTGGGTTGGGCAAAAGAAGGATTGTTTGCAATGAGCGTGAAATGCCTTTCGGATGAGCACTGAATGGGAGAAGTACATTAGTGAGTAAGAAGGATAATTATATGTTTTTGGGTTTTTTTAGAATATGGTGACACCAAGCTGTAGGAATTCAAAGGCAGATATGGCAAAGTATTAAGCAATTAAAACAGAAGGGAAAGCTAGGGCCTAACAGAAGCCCTCCTGAAAATAGTGAAGACTAGAGCTGAGTGGCTGACTTGCCTGTAAAATCCAAGTGTGAGTTTTATGACATATTGGAAAAATATTTGTGAAAATGGAAACAGTGAGAGTTTGCATGTTCTCCCCGTGTCTGCGTGGGTTTCCTCCGGGCGCTCCGGTTTCCTCCCACAGTCCAAAGACATGCAGGTTAGGTGGATTGGTGATTCTAAATTGGCCCTAGTGTGTGCTTGGTGTGTGGGTGTGTTTGTGTGTGTCCTGCGGTGGGTTGGCACCCTGCCCTGGATTGGTTCCTGCCTTGTGCCCTGTGTTGGCTGGGATTGGTTCCAGCAGACCCCAGTGACCCTGTGTTCGGATTCAGCGGGTTGGAAAATGGATGGATGGATGGAAAACGTGATTCATCAAATTGAGAGTCTTATCGGCCAATCAAGCTGCTCAAGCACTTTAGTGAAGGTGGTTGACAGAGTACTAAACGAAAAAGTTAGGAGTATTAATGTGTGGCAGTAAACCGCATCAGGGTATCATGGTTAGGAAAGAAACAAAACAAAAGTCTAATTCGTGAGCCTCAAAACAGTTATAGAAAAAGAGATAAACAATATCATCATTCTCATTTCGCTTTATCAGGCATGGGTCGTGTACTAACATGCAAGTTGGGATGAACAGGCCTCTCCCTCCACAGCAGCTTCCTCGAGCTTTTCCTGCCAAAGCCTACAGGGTCCATTGTGTCATCTGCATGCCTGTCAGTCTCACTGACCTGTCTTTTGTACATCTCCTCTGCGGAGGGGGGTGTTCATAGGTTACTTTAACTACATGTTCAATCTCCCTCAGCTTGGCTTTTCTCAGACCCCCTAATAAACAGCCCACTTAATCAGATATGTACACAGGAACCTCATTTCCATCACTTGTACTTGCTATCTGATTCTTTCAGTCACTACCCACAGCTTGTAATTATAGGTGAGTATGGGAAATGTAGACTGACCACTAAATCGACAGTTTGTCCATGGACTTAGCTCCCTCATCAACATTATGGTCTAGTACATCTTCTATACATGTAAAAGGCAAAGCCCTCACAGACTCATCACTAATTCTTCCACTTTCCATATAGATGGGAAGCTGAATTTTCGCATGCTCATTTCTTGTAGTGTACAGTGGAACCTCGGTTTGCGAGTAACTTGGTTTACGAGTGTTTTGCAAGATGAGCAAAAATTTTTAATAAATTTTGACTTGATAAACGAGCGAGGTCTTGCAGTACGAGTAGTATGTATACTCTTTGTCTGCTGAGCGTCATGTGATCACAACTGAGCTGATGGTTCTTCTCTCTCTCGCTGTGGGATTGTGGGCAATCGTCTCCTATTCTTCGTCTGAGTCGGCGTGCCTCACTCATAGTAAACATCCGTACGAGCGTATACTGTTTACTACAGCATTAGCATTGTGACTGTGTGTGCGCGCGCTTGTGTGTGTGCACGCGCGCGCTCGTGTGTGTGTATGTGTGCGTGCTCACGTGCACGTGTGTGCTGTGACGTGCGAGTCCCCGTCTTGCACACTAAAACACAAAGCTGAGTCTCAGTACTTTAGCAACACCAGCTTTATTCAGCTTGAAACAGACACAGCAGTCAAGCAGGGCCCTGCGCATTTATAATGTTCCTTGTTCCTTGTATCACCCATTGACGGCAGGCGCTTATAGCATGTCCGCGATCTTTTCGATCTTTTTACAGCGAACTGCTACAGCGCTGGGAGACTGCGATTGCTTTGGGACGCTCTTGTCGTCCCGTTGGGTGGAATCCCACAAGAGTTTAGAAACTCACTCACACCAGCCATGATTCTTTTCAAAGGTTAAGTGCAGGTTAATTTGTTTTATGTATTTTTACTTAATATTTTGTATTAATCATTTTTATATGAATAGTTTTGGGTTGTGGAACAAATCATCTGAGTTTCCATTATTTCTTATGGGGAAATTCACTTTGATATACGAGTGCTTTGGACTACGAGCACGTTTCCGGAATGAATTATGCTCGCAAACCGAGGTTCCACTGTACTTACAGAAGTTAGGTATGTTTCATATCCTGTTGCAACACCCAAAAGGGGGAAACTGGTATACCCCCTAAACTGTATATATAGATAGGGGAAACCCATCCTAACTATTTCTGTAGCATCCTAAATATAGCCTAAATATATATATATATAGCCTAAATTTCCCATGCTTATCCTTTACACTGTACTTACAAACATTAAGTATGTTTCATTTCGCACCATGCCCTGTAACGAACTTTCGAAAATAACATCTTCTTTTTGGCGGTTCTCACCATTATGCCGTAAGGAACTTTCGGAGCTGACCTCTCCTTTTGGCGGTTTCATTCATTTAGGGGAAACCCCTCCTCACTATTTCTACGACTTTCAATACAGTAATCCCTCGCTATATCGCGCTTCGCCTTTCGCGGCTTCACTCCATCACGGATTTTATATGTAAGCATATTTAAATATATATCGCGGATTTTTTGCTGGTTCGCGGATTTCTGCGGACAATGGGTCTTTTAATTTCTGGTACATGCTTCCTCAGTTGGTTTGCCCAGTTGATTTCATACAAGGGGCGCTATTGGCAGATGGCTGAGAAGCTACCCAACTTACTTTTCTCTCTCTCTCTCTCTTGCGCTGACTCTCTCTGATCCTGACGTAGGGGGTGTGAGCAGGGGGGCTGTTCGCACACCTAGACGATACGGACGCTCGTCTAAAAATGCTGAAAGATTATCTTCACGTTGCTACCTTCTGTGTGCAGCTGCTTCGTGAAGCGACATGCTGCACGGTGCTTCGCATACTTAAAAGCTCAAAGGGCACGTATTGATTTTTCTCTGTCTCTCTCTCTCTCTCCCTGCTCCTGACGGAGGGGGTGTGAGCTGCCGCCTTCAACAGCTTTGTGCCGCGGTGCTTGATTTGTTTGCTTTTCTCTATCTCTCTGACATCTGCTCCTGACGCACACTCCTTTGAAGAGGAAGATATGTTTGCATTCTTTTAATTGTGAGACGGAACTGTCATCTCTGTCTTGTCATGGAGCACAGTTTAAACTTTTGAAAAAGAGACAAATGTTTGTTTGCAGTGTTTGAATAACGTTCCTGTCTCTCTACAACCTCCTGTGTTTCTGCGCAAATCTGTGACCCAAGCATGACAATATAAAAATAACCATATAAACATATGGTTTCTACTTTGCGGATTTTCTTATTTCGCGGGTGGCTCTGGAACGCAACCCCCGCGATGGAGGAGGGATTACTGTATACGTAGGAAGCCCAAATTTCCCATGCTTATCCTTTGCACTGTACTTACAAACGTTAAGTATATTTGATTTCACGCCGTGCCCCGTAACAAACTTTCGAAAATAATGTCTTCTTTTTGGCGATTCTCACCATTATGCCATAAGGAACTTTCGGAACTGACCTCTCCTTTTGGTGGTTTCGTTCCTTATTTCCGTTAACAGATGATTTATTTCATGGCAGAGACGCACAAGAGCCTCTCCCGGTCCCCCTTCCTTTTTCCGCACGGCAGCTGTCCGCACACCTACCACGTGGTTGGCTCCCTGCCTAAAAATGTGCATTTCTCATACACAACATTTACAATCATAAATTAAGCTGTTTACATTCATCAAATTTACTCTCAATACTAAAATAAGCCTGTGACAATTACATTGACAATCATGTTACGTTATTTTTAAAATGTTTCCTTTTCTTTTTCATAACTTCTTTAACACACTACTTCTTCACTGTGAAGCACGGGTATTTTGCTAGTCATTCATAAAATGTTGGCTGCTACTGCTGCACAGATTTGTTGGTCAATCTCTTGATCTCCTCTGTCTTTAGTTTTACTTACTAATCATAGCACCAGAGAGTGGCAATGAGTTGCGTGTTTCACATGCCAGTAAGAATTTCACTCTACTCTCTGCAAGTCACAATAATGATCCTATAATCCTACAATTTGAATAAGACCATAAAGTACTTTGACTGTTCCATCTTACCTTTAACCTTCAGGGAACAAGGCACTTTGTTTTGGAGAAGAAGATGACCTCAGATTTGTTTCTTCTGAATCTGAGGTCCAAATATCTGACAGAGTTTCCATTCCAGTATCCTGGCAAAGGCTTTCCCAAGGAGGCTGAATGGTTTTGGGATTTTTTTTGTACCCCACACCAGCCTTCCACTTTCAAGGCACTGTCCCTATCTTCTATTCAATACAGAAGAGAAACAGCCAAAATCGCCTAACAATATCCTGTGCTTTCAGAATTCTCAGTTGGATCTCATCCATTCGGCAGCCTTACCACTATAAAGCCTTCTAATGACCTCAGCATTATCAGTCACAGAGATGGACTCAAATTCAGCCAGTGCTTCTAGCACTGCCTTCTCCTCCTTCTCCTTCTGCCTTTACAGACATGTAATGAAACATTTCTTTAAAAAAAAATAATAAACACAGCGGGAAACAACATAGTTTTTGATATCTGTCTATCTGGGAAGTGTTTCAAGGGCAATTTTGAGTCCTTGGGGCTTCACTGAAAGTGAGATCCACGCTATCAAAATTAAGAAGCTTTATAGTAATTAAGTATTCCCTGGAATGGTTGTCCCATAACAATCTATCAAAGAGGAAGTCATTACTGTGAAGCACAGCTACTAAGTATCCTAAGAACTTTCTCACTATGGCTTAGGGCAGTGTTCATGTTTCCACAATCGGGAAGCAGAAACGGCATCAATAGCTGACTAGAAAGACGTAAGCTATTGCTCTCTTATAGCAGTATGAGTTCTTGCTTCCAGTTTGGAGGTCTCTAGGTGGGTGATTTTTACTAGTCCTAGAACATTGGTCTTTGGACTGATGGATGAAAAGAAAAACATCTTGGCTGACTTGTACTTCAGTATGTCTGGAGAAAACCTAATATTGCCTCCCACAGAAAGGACCTTATAAGAAAGACTAGGCACAATAAGGAAAATGGGATGGTTTGTTACTGAAGAAACCATGAATTCAGCTCTATACAGAAAATTCATTAGAAGAAAGCCAGGTCATTGAGCACTGCTAGGTCATTCCACAAAATAATGATTGAAAACACATAAGTAAGTGATATCAGAGTAGATCAGGAAAGACTAGCCAAGGTCAAGCTTTAAAAGCAGGGGATATTATGGTAGGGCCTAAAGCTGAAGGGGTTCTGGAAGGGGGAATGGGCCATGATTGGCTGCAGCACTGTGAGAGACTGACCAATAACTAAAAGAAAAACTAAACTGAAACTTTTACTTCAGGAAACACAAGCATGATATGTCAAAGGCCAAATCGTCATGCTGTTTGAACAAAATGGAACAAAGTATGGGTGCATTTAGAATTGAAGGTGCATGGTGGCATAATTATGGATGCTGCTTCCCTTGGTTTATACCACAGGTTTTCCCCCAACATATGCATGTTAAGGTGCTGACAGCTGTAAATTGGCCCTGTTTTGAGTAGGCTTTGGCCTCTAGGTAGCATGTCACCCTGCCCTGGATAAGCAGGTTAGGAAGATGAATGAATGGGCTGGCATATTTGTTTGCCTTGTAATTGATTAATATACCAACCAGGGTTTTGTTCCTTCTGCCATGCAGTCTAGAGAAGAGTGCATTTGAATCTCATGCCTGGTTGCTGTCAGTGTGGTGGTTTGCATGCCCCCACCATGCTTGTGTGTGTGATTCTTTGGATAATCTATGTATTGTTAGTTATCATTTAGAATATAGCCCATTCTAGCTACTGTATAGCACCTCTCCGTGGTCCTTGCTATCTCCTACACCTTGTTTTGCTATAGATACCACTTTCAGACTCTTGACGTTTCATCATTTGTTCCTTGCTGCCCTTCCCTGTTTTTGAGAAAATAGAATACATTTCATACCTAAAGTCGCTGATCACTTTAATTTCATAGCTGATGCCTTTTAAAATTAATGAAAAGCCTCAAGAACACACTAAGTGCATTGCTTACCACAAGGTGTCAACCACAGCCCTTTGTAATATAAAATTATATTTACATTATTGTAATAAGTAATTTGGGAGATTAGTAACCTAAGGTCTGACCCCCACAGCTGAATCAATGCATATCAATTAGTCAGTCTTTTCTTTTAGGCAGGGCCTTTCACTCAGCACATCATCACAAAGCAGGTCCCACCGGCTGGCAGTTTGGTTGATGATACTGAACACCCAATGACCTGCCATCAGAGGCTTTCTCCATGAAAGTTTGAACATTCAGGAACTGACATTGGTTCCAGTTGTGGCTTCCAGGTATCTGATTCTGTGTTACACCTTCAAATGTGCTGTAATTTGCTTCATAAAGTGGTACATGCAATGCACACTGTGACTGACACCATGCTAAATACACTTCACAGTGAATGCAGTTTTTGGGGTGGTGATTTTCTGTGAAAAATGGTGCATGAAATAAATATCGGCGGCTTATTTGTGACATATTATAGTGCCTTAAACCTTTTCTTTTTCTATTCCTGTCCTGAATTGTTGCAGAATGCTGGCTGTTCCCGAGGATGACGCTCAAAGGTAGTGACAGACTGCTTCATTGATTGATCCACTGGTGCAGACATTGCTTTTGTTATCCAGTAAATCTTCTGATGCACTGAGCTTCTAATTTCTAAAACATTTAATCGGCACTGTGAGGAAGCACTTTACAGTTTTGTTTTACTACTTTTCCTGAACAGTTTATTTAGTTTAGAGGTTTAAAAGGTCACATTTAAATGCATTAATACTTACTGGGCTTTTTTTTAGTCTCCCAGCAGGAGTCCATGCCTGGCATTGCTGTGGCTGAGGATGGCAGCCTGTTCTCTTCCTGCTGCCATTGTTCAGGCAAGCAGCAGCATTCTTGAAGATGTATGAATTTGCTGTGGCCAACGTAGAAGTAGCCAGTTTGCAGTTGAGAGCACAAGAGAAGTGCAATAGGCAGTTCTTCATAATGCAATCAGGAGCAAGTACGTATGTGCATGCGTGCGTTCCTGCTGCCCAAGCTTTAAAGCATAGTACACCACGTGTACCAGTGTAAAACATAGTGCACCATAAGGTAAGACACATGTAGAATGTACTACAGTATAAGCCACCGGAGCCGGTTCAATAGGGCCTTCTGTGCTGGTATGGCCCCTCCTGGGTGAGGTAATTCCTTTTATTTTTCTCTTTTTTTATTATTTTTTAATTTAATATTGTTTTTTGTATCAGTATGCTGCTGCTGGAGTATGTGAATTTCCCCTTGGGATTAATAAAGTATCTATCTATCTATCTATCTATCTATCTATCTATCTATCTATCTATCTATCTATCTATCTATCTATCTATCTATCTATCTATCTATCTATCTAATTAATTAGAGTGGAGGAGACAGCTAGAGGAGAGTAGTTTTATCTATGGGTCTGGTTAAGGCTTTCCTGTAAAAAAAATTGTATATGCTCTTAAGACTGAAAATGGATTTGGGCAATACTAAAGTGAATGTATGGATGACTTTAGTTTGGATTTTATTTTTCTGTTTATTGTGACTCTGTGAATGCTTTTTACAACACCATTTAATGTTCACCTAATTTTTGGATAAGTTGCCCTGAGCTGTATTTCTAAGACTGCTAGTT
Source organism: Erpetoichthys calabaricus (assembly GCF_900747795.2). Lineage (NCBI taxonomy): Eukaryota > Metazoa > Chordata > Cladistia > Polypteriformes > Polypteridae > Erpetoichthys > Erpetoichthys calabaricus. The sequence continues at coordinate 70,031,017 of NC_041398.2, forward strand.
TTGTATGTGGAGTCTGATGCTCATCACTGTTCCAGGGTCCCAATACTTGTCACAGGCACTTACTGTAGGCCCTTTGTTATGAGAAAGGAATCACCGTTCATCATATTAATGTTTTATAAGATGGCAGTCTGGTAAAGTTCATTTTCTTCATTAAGTTTGTTTTTGGATTATTCAGATATACTTCATATTTTCTTGCACAATGTTCCTAGATCTCTTTCTCTTTTGCATGGCTATATCCCAGGCATGCTGTATTTAGTCCAAACATTTCTTTAAATGAGCTCCCCATCCTGATCTACTTCTCTCTTACTTCTTCTTTTTCCAGATCTGTTAGTAGAGGTGTTCTAATTTGTTAATCTTTATTCATTTTTTCTGCTTTGAATACATTTTTTTCTGAATGTTTACTTAACTTTTTTCAAGGCTTTTAACTCATGTGTTTGATTTGAATGTTTCTATTTTAATTAGCATAATGTCTTGATTTCTTTATTTTGTTTTCCATAATGCCCACAATTTTGTGGTACCCAGCCGTGATGTGGAGACGGTTTGCCTGGTTTTGTGTTTTTCCAGAAGTCATGTTACATGATACCATCAGCACCATGCTTTTTATAGGCCAAATATGCATGCTCCACAATAATGTATACAAAAATTTCTGGTGTATTTCTGAGTATTGTCTAGCGTTTTAGTGTAACAAACTTTGACATCACCTTAGCCTTTGGTTTTTGGTTTTAGTGAATGGTTTGTTTCAACTACATGGTATTTGGTCTGCCTTTTGACTACCAATTTTCCATCACCCGGTCCTTGAAACCTCCATTAAGTGACATTTGGTCAGTACATTTGCTAGTACACAATTAGGTTGTACAGGGAGATTCACTCAATAGAAGCCCTGAATGTTCTGTTGTAACTCCCGTTAGGATGAAACAATCTGAACCAAAAAAATACCTTGACGTATGCATAATCGATTGCGTTACATGTGATGCTGGAAGTGGTTTCCATTTTCTGCCAGACACATTTCGACACAATGCTCCATGTTCCTGAAGTATCAGCAAGCATCTCGGAGGAAATAGCAGCAATTTCACATCAGATATTTTCCAATACCACAAAGGAAGAAATCTGGTGGTGTCAGATCCGGCAACTGTGGTGGCCAAAGCCCCTTTGAAATTACCCTGTTGCCTAAGGCCAGGTATATATTTCACGCGACGCATGCTGCAGCGGACACTCCTGCTACACAAGAGTTTTACTGTTTATACTTGCGCACATACTTTACGTAAATCTGGAAGAATCCACCAGGTGGCAGTGCGAGATATTATCACGGTGAGAACAGGTTCGGCTTCGCTGTGTTGTGAATTGCCTGGAACAGCCATTAAATTCCTATGACACCATACCTCAATATGAAAAGGATGTTTAATGATTAAATCCATCAATCTAGGGATGTGCCCATTCCAGCTAGCATTCGGTACAAGGCAGAAACAATCCCTAGACGGGGCATCAGCTCATCGCAAGGTGAATACAAGCACTCACATACACTAGCATCATTTTAGTGTCATCAGATCTGCATATCTTTGGAAGGAAACCGGAGCACAGTGTGGAAACCCAGCAGGAAAACATGTAAACTCCAGGCAGGGAACACCAGCGACGTGACTTCCTGCGAGACAGCAGTGCTACCGCTCCGCCACCATGTCAGCCCCATGTGTGTAATTATTAACAGTATTCATTATTTAAACGAAATTAACGATTTATCTGTAAAATGTAACATACATACTTTAATGATTTTCATTATGAAAGTGATATCAAGTATAAATCTAAGTATTCGAAATGTGCAGAGAGTTGAAATATCATACATTTAACGTGCTCAGTGTGGCGATCTATTGCTGTTTGCCACTGCTGTCAGGTCAGGAGGAAGCCCCCCAAAAAAAAAGACGGCACAGAAGGCGGTATGTGAGACTTTTAAAAATGTATCGTGTCATTATGATCAGGAATATGCAACGCTTGAATATAAAAGAACAACGAATGCATTTGTAGTTCATCAAACATCGAAGCGCGCACATCGATCCCGTAGGATCTGCATAGAGGCTTTCTGTCATATATAGATAGTAAACAGAGACTCTGACGTCACATTCCTTTTCACGTTCACGTCACTTTTTGCTGGTACTTTAACTCACGCACGCATCGCTTTAATTTCTGAGGACCCTGGGAACGCGTGGCAGCCATGATGCATGCGCGTATGCGCTGTGAGCGTAAAGTATAAACGAGCCCTAAGAAGGAATCGATTTCTGCCATGCTCCTTGCTGCTGTGTGACACATTGCTCTATCTTGCTGGAAGTAACCTTCTGTTAATTCACAATCATCCAGTTGATTCTGACATCGCTTAAACGAATTGGTGACCCAATAGATTCACCTCATGATGACATGCCACACAATACTGTACAACCACCATTCTGATGAGAAGTCGAGTGACTGAGTGAAGGGGTACGGGCAGTATGAACCCAGAAATTGCAAACGGAGGTTAAACGTCGCAACGACTTTCCTGTGCCTACCTTATCGCTCAGACGCAGGGACATCCCGGCTCGTTCAACGCTTCATTTCCTGAGGAACACATTGCACATTGTTTCGTTCAGATTGCTTCATCCTAGCGAAAGTTATTACAGAATATTCGGGGCCTCTTTCAAGTGAATCTCCCTGTATTTTACAAGTAAGGAACAACCAAGAATAACAGTACACAAGCTAAATGGTATAAGGCTTCTGCAAGAATGTCCATCAGTGGCTTACATAGCATCCCCCTCAGCTAATCTCTGTCGAGAGTGCGTCTGTACAAGACAATGCACCTGTATTAACAAACTGAACAATCATTATTTGGAAGATTGAAATTTTTCCATCATTGTGTCATTGTTACTAGAAAGGGCATAATCCTTCTCTGGGGGCTACTCCACCATGCCTTTACAAATTACATATAAGATTTCTTACTGGATCAGCAATGTATGTAAAATGCAAAAGCAGCTCAAGAGTCCCAAAAATCACTAAGTTATCTTCTAATAATGGGAACTGTTCGATCTTAATGGCACACTTAGTACAATACAATACAATTTATTTTTGTATAGCCCAAAATCACACAAGAAGTGCCACAATGGGCTTTAACAGGCCCTGCCTCTTGATAGCCCCCCAGACTTGACTCTCTAAGAAGACAAGGAAAAACTTCCAAAAAAAATACCTTGTAGGGAAAAAATGGAAGAAACGTTGGGAAAGGCAGTTCAAAGAGAGACCCCTTTCCAGGCAGGTTGGGTGTGCAGTGGGTGTCAAAAAGAAGGGGGTCATCTTCTGCAATTTTATCTATTTCAGCCCAAATACCTTATTTGAATTTTCCCCCAAATCCTGATGCAGCTGTAATTTAAACCTCACAACACCATTAATGTTTAAGTCACGGTAAGATCTAAATAAGCAACTTCAGGCTCCACTATGGTGGATTCTGCATCTTCAGACACCACACACCTAAATGTCACAGAAACCCTACAAAGCTCCAGAGGAATTACTGTAAATGGAAATAATTTATTCTTGCAATGACGTGTCCTCTCTTTCGTATTTTGTCCTCTTTAAACAGTTCCTTTTCACAATAATGAGCTGTCCAAGTCTATAAACTTGGGGTGTTTTTTTTGCCTTTTTGTAGATCTTTTCCATTTACGCATTAGGTTGATTTTGCACTTTTGTAGTGTGATATGATTTTACAAAAGCATTTCATGTTGTAACCGTGAAACGACTCTTTTTTTTCCGCATACAATATATGGCATGTTTTTTTTCCCTGTAAGCAAAAAATAGATCCATTGAATCCAGTACTTGAACTGTAATTTACAATTTAGATCCACTTTCATAGTTGGAGCTCAAAGCCAATAACATTCCACTTCCATTTTTAAAATCATCTTTTTTTAAAATAAATACTGTATCTCTTTATGCAAGGGAAGCATCAACCTGTGCCTAAAGTGAACTATGCTGGATGAGATGCGATTGGAACTTTTAACTACAGGAATGAGGTGTTATCTAGTCTAGGCAAAATTGGGCCATATCTTTTGATAATTTACAAAAAATCTATTTAAACAATGAAATAAAAAATGTACTCTCTATCTTTTTACATTATTTACGCTGCTTACAGAGATTGCTGTGTGATGCTGTTGGTTTAAATGTATGTCACGTGTGGTCTCACAAAAAAATTATTCTGTGAAACCCTTACAAGGAAGTGTTTGCCACACCACAACTACAATACTTAGTCTCAGTAACGCTGTTATCTCTCCTCCACTCTTCCAGCAAGCTTTGTCCTCCTCCTCCTCCCAACTCTGGCTCCCTGTGTTGAGGCAGGTGGTTCCTTTTATGCAGGACCCGGGAGTACTTCCGGTATCCCAAAACTGTGGCTCAGGAGCACTTCTGAGTGAGGTTGGAGCCCAGCAAAGTAAGACTGGGTGGCAACACCCATGGAACCCAACAGAACTGAGCCAAAGAACTACAGTTCCCTATATGCCCTGTGGGAATCTGTGTGATGGTACCATAACATGGGGGGAGCTATCATCTAGCATGTTTGGAAAGGTAATTCCCTGAATAAATTGTCTTCCTCTGTCCTTCCATGCCAATACCGCCTTGGTAGGGTAAGGATCCTGATGTAGCTCAGGCCATGCTGCCACATGCCATCCCTCACACATGTGAAAAGTAACTGCATCTCTTTTTTCAGTTCTATCCAGTGTACATATTGAAGCATACTTAACAATCTTTCAGTCTTGAGCACTTCTTAAAATAGCAAATGTGTCAGCAGATGACAAATGCATAACAGCTTTTACATTGCCATTATTTATTTAACAAAAAACCAACCAACATGCCGAGGCATGTGTGAAATTGTTAGTACACCTCATGATTCAGCGGGTGTACTGTATACAGGTGCAGGAGTTTTAGCCTTGTTTCTCCCTTTTATTCTTTGTATATTTTACTGCCCTTGACTCTTTTAAAAGTGGCACAGTGGTGTGTGATGCTGACTCATAGCTCTTTGTGATTTTGATTCAAATTCAAGGCCTCTCACTGTCTGTATAGATTGTGCATGTTCTTCTTCCTTTACTGGTGAGCCAGTGTGTCTCTCAACATCCAACAGTGTGTGTATGTGTGTGTGTGTGCATGTGTGTGTGTCCACACCTTGCTGTCCGTGTCCTGCTGTCCCCTCCAGGTTGGCTCCTGCCTTGTGATTCATGGTGTCAATTTTACTTTAGTGTAACTCTGCATTGAAATAAGAAGGTTCACAGAAGGGATAGATGTCTTTCACCAATAAATGGCAGGGTGTTGTAGAGGTTAAAACTTTAGACTACAAATCCTAAGGTTGTGGTTTCAAATCCCACTACTGACACCATGTGAACCTGAGCAAGTCACTTGACCTGCCTGTGCTCCAATTGGAAATCCAAAAAAGAAATGTAACCAATTGTATCATAAATGTGGTAAGTTGCCTTGGATAAAGGTATCATTCAAATAACTAAATAAAACATTTAGTTTTAACCAACTTTTTTCCTTCCGGCAGACCTACCAGTATGAAAAATGGAATAATTAGAAAAATCCATGTAGCAACAGGAAGAGTACAGTATCCAGTCTCCAATCTGGTGGCACTGGAGGCATCAACACTATCCATTGAATTATCCAGTCTGTCTCCTCGATATATGAATGTAAGTAAACATAATTAAAGAAAAGGTTAAGAAATGATCACCTTAACTTGTGAGATAACATCCTACTTTCAAAGTCAGGGCACAAAGAAGTCTGCGCTGGTTAAACACATGCAGTCCATTCTGCCGAGACTTTCAGAACAGCAAGTGTGTGGTCACAGCTGGAGGGCCGAGAGGCGGCAGGTTCTCAAAGAATGACAGCAGGCCAAGCATTAGCCATTGAAAGCTGTCCAGAAGGCTCTTTGTCAAGCCTTAAGTGAACTTTAGTCATAGTTTAAAATGTTAACCTGTACATTCACTCAGTTACATGCAGTCACAAAAATCTGCTTTTTACAAATTATTTACAGTAAATAGGCTATATTGTTGCTAAAATTAAAACAAGAGATCTATCAAATTAACTGCAGCCACAGTAGCTGTGTGGGCTGACATGGTCAGATGCATTGGCGTGTGTTTGGTTGGGTGTGCTGCACACAATGCTGAGATTACAGAGCGCCTGTGCTGCTCTCATCAAGATTGGTCCAGGAAGCACAAAAACAGTTAATGAACAGCAGAGATTTCTGGAAATACTAAACATGTCATTATCTCCTTGGTGCAGGAATGCTTCATTAGGTTTCAAAATGCATGAGTCTTTTAGCTGCTGATGACCATCAGTGTGGACTGCGTACTACAGCAGTGGAGTGCAAATCACCAGGGTACAGGTCCAGAGACACTCCTGCTTCAGTCCTGTGTCACCCTCAGCCAGGATCAATTTATATCGGTTGTACTGTACATTTAAAGCACTGACAGGTTGTTGAGATGTGCTGAACATTGCCCACTAGACGTAGATGGCAGTTTAGAACTTCTCATAGCTGACATCAGAACACCTTGCAATCTGAACTGGATCTAGAATCTGCTGCTGGACAAAGGCTGGACTGTCCTGCTCAGCCCATTACCCTGCAATTCTCAGCATGACAAGCAGCTTCAAGAATAAATGAATGCAAAGAAGAATGGGAGGTTTTTGCTTTCAGATATGCAGATTTTTAACACATTTGCATGATGTGTTTGCCTTCATCCATGCTGATAAATATATCAGAAAGACACTGTGAGATAGATAGATAGATAGATAGATAGATAGATAGATAGATAGATAGATAGATAGATAGATAGATAGATAGATAGATAGATAGATAGATAGATAGATAGATAGATAGATAGATGATGAAATGAAGGTGCAGATCTGTTAATCTGACTCCAATTTATTATTAGTATTTAAAGGTTACTTTTACTGTAAATCATGAATCCATTATAAGTGTTAATATTCTTGATGACAGAGTCAAAGTTCAGCTGTAATTAGCAGTAATTAGCAATTTATTAACTAAGAAACTCAAAGCTTTATACAATAAAGTAAATAGTGTAATTACATAAATTCGGTAAATGGAGATAATAGCTAAGAGCAAAGACTAGCGTTCTCTAAGATTGCCCCTGAATCTTCCAAATTCCTTGTATTGCAGCCTTCGTATGTTCTGTCGGACAACCTGATATAAGTTACTGGACCAGTTCTTTAGCACCAAATGAAAACAAAGACTGTGATACAATTATGTAAACCTTTGCAGATCGATAGTTATCAGATTGAATGAGGCATGACTCTGTGACTAATTTAAATGTGCAGCTGACATAATAGACTTGATTTTAAAGTAAGAAAACATTACAAAGGGTTAAACAGATGTGTTGTGTAATCGAGCAGTTCTTGTCTCTGAGAAGGGCCAAAGGCTTAAACTGAACCGTGGCTTAAGAAAGAGTTGACTTTCTTGAGAGTCTTTCAGGGGATGATTTAGTCACTTTGAACTGCCCAGTTCCCGTAGTGGTTTATCTGAACTTGTTTATGCTGTCAGATGGAACAGTTCTCTATCTCTTTGATTTGTGGCGAAGGTTAATGCTAATGAAAGCTTACAATAACCATCTGCATGCAGTTCATTTATGGTGGGTTGATTAAAACATTCTCTTTCCAAAATCCTACAGGGTACACTCATTAATTCCCAGGTGTTGTATTCTAAAATACTATACAAGTAAACTGAAGTTAATACTCTGGAAGGTACAACATATCATCATAGTCCACATTTTATAACTTTATTTTGAGACCACATTAATTGAACCTATCCAGTCAATTGGCACATTGTGTGACATGTTCAGTTGTAATATATTCTATTTGAGTACATTTAAGCAGGGTAAGGAAGTACAGTAGACCCCCGCAAAGTCGTGGTTCAGAGTTTGCGGCCTCAGTCATTTGCGGATTTTTCCTTAGAACCTAACTAATAATTTTTATGGCTTTTTTCGTGGCAATACTGTACTGTAGAGAGAACAGAAAGCAACCGTAGAGGAAAACGCGGCTTGGGATGGTGAAAGTAGCCAATAGAATTTGAAACTGCAACTCCCAGCAGTCCCTGCAGTGGCTCTGATTGGTCATCTGTTGATGGTGCTGGGGCTGTTGAGGTCAAAGGATGTCAGCGTGGCTTTTAAAAAGGGAGCCGGTAACCAAAAGAAAAACAAAAAAGTTTTTGTAATTTGTGTTTCAAGTTCCTGTCTGTCTGCCTTCTATTGGGTTACCTGTACTTATTCATTTTGTCCTGGATCGTTTCATGCGTCTGGATTTCCTGCCTGTGAACATGAGGACTGTAAGTGGATTCATGGCCATCCTGCAAAGCAAGGAGCGCTCCTGAATTCGTCCACCCATCTTCACCATTTCAGGAACTAGCGGTAGGACTATCTTTACATTCCCATTCAACGTGCGGATCTCTGGACTAGCTATTTTCATCATTAAATTTCATCCGTTGCCGTTTTTCATGAACTTTTTCATGATTTACTGTGTGTGTTTTGTTTGTGCTTTGTTGTATTTAATGTGTAATCGCCGTAAGGGGAACAGGAGTGGTATCGTTGTTTTCTTATTTCATTTGTTTTCATTACATTCTTTATTTGCTGTTTGATTACCGGTTTGGTTTGTTTTTGTGTCTGTTTGTGAGTGCGCATGTCGGGTCAAGGCTGGAATCTCCACCATAAAAATGAATAAATCACCATCTTCTCGATTGTGGCTTCTCACGCGACATTACACTTACTTAAAAGCCTGAACCGTACCTGTCCTTTTTGGCTGATTGCTTTGTATCTCTCTCCTCCCCCATACAGGAGTTGTGCTCCCCTATGATGTTTGCCTATTCTTTTAATCGATAACTAACTGCATACTAAGCTTGTTTTACTTCTGAAAGAGACATGTTTGTCTGAAGGGTTTGAATAAAGCTCCTGTCTCTACAATCTACCTCTGTGTGCTTGCTTGCAGCCAGTTTAAGCGCAGTTGGCTCAGTGATTTACACTTAGGTCCATAAATATTTGGACAGAGACAACTTTTTTCTAATTTTGGTTCTGTACATTACCACAATGAATTTTAAATGAAACAACTCAGATGCAGTTGAAGTGCAGACTTTCAGCTTTAATTCAGTGGGGTGAACAAAACGATTGCATAAAAATGTGAGGCAACTAAAGCATTTTTATAACACAATCCCTTCATTTCAGGGGCTCAAAAGTAATTGGACAAATTAAATAACTGGAAGTAAAATGTTCATTTCTAATACTTGGTTGAAAACCCTTTGCTGGGAATGACAGCCTGAAGTCTTGAACTCATGGACATCGCCAGATGCTGGGTTTTTAATTTTTAATAATTATAATAATAATAATAATTCCTTTTTAATGCTCTGCCAGGTCTTTACTGCAGCGGCTTTCAGTTGCTGTTTGTTTGTGGGCCTTTCTGTCCGAAGTTTAGTCTTCAACAAGTGAAATGCATGCTCAATTGGGTTAAGATCAGGTGACTGACTTGGCCATTCAAGAATTTTCCACTTCTTTGCTTTAATAAACTCCTGGGTTGCTTTGGCTGTATGTTTTGGGTCATTGTCCATCTGTATCATGAAACACCGCCCAATCAATTTAACTGCATTTAGCTGGATTCGAGCAGACAGTATGTCTCTGAACACCTCAGAATTCATTCAGCTGCTTCTGTCATGTGTCACATCATCGATAAACACTAGTGTCCCAGTGCCACTGGCAGTCATGCACACCCAAGCCATCACACTGCCTCCACCGTGTTTTACAGATGATGTGGTATGCTTCGGATAATGAGCTGTTCCATGCCTTCTCCATACTTTTTTCTTGCCATCATTCTGGTAGAGGTTGATCTTGGTTTCATCTGTCCAAAGAATGTTTTTTCAGAACTGTGCTGGCTTTTTTAGATGTTCTTTAGCAAAGTCCAATCTAGCCTTTCTATTCTTGAGGCTTATGAGTGGCTTGCACCTTGCAGTGCACCCTCTGTATTTACTTTCATGCAGTCTTCTCTTTATGGTAGACTTGGATATTGATACGCCTACCCCCTGGAGAGTGTTGTTCGCTTGTTTGGCTGTTGTGAAGGGGTTTCTCTTCACCATGGAAATGATTCTGCGATCATCCACCACTGTTGTCTTCTGTGGACGTCCAGGTCTTTTTGCGTTGCTGAGTTCACCAGTGCTTGCTTTCTTTCTCACGATGTACCAAACTGTAGATTTTGCCACTCATAATATTGTAGCAATTTCTCTGATGGGTTTTTTCTGTTTTCGCAGCTTAAGGATGGCTTCTTTCACCTGCATGGAGAGCTCCTTTGGCTGCATGTTGTCTGTTCACAGCAAAGTCTTCCACATGCAAGCACCACATGCCAAATCAACTCCAGGCCTTTTATCTGCTTAATTGATAATGACATAATGACGGACTTGCCCACACCTGCCCATGAAATAGTCTTTGAGTCAATTGTCCAATTACTTTTGAGCCCCTGAAATGAAGGGATTGTGTTAAAAAAATGGTTTAGTTGCCTCACATTTTTATGCAATCGTTTTGTTCACCCCACTGAATTGAAGCTGAAAGTCTGCACTTCAACTGCATCTGAGTTGTTTCATTTAAAATTCATTGTGGTAATGTACAGAACCAAAATATGAAAAAAGTTGTCTCTGTCCAAATTTTAATGGACCTAACTGCACATTCATGGTGTCAGTTGCACTTTGTACATATTGTTCCAGTAGTTTTTTAAATAGTTTTTACAGTTCATTAGCAGTGTGTAAAATGATCAGTGTTGCAGTAATTGTGCTGCTCTTTGCATGAAAAAAAAATGTGTTCCATTAAAATTTCACTTTTTCTTTGTGAATTGTGATGTTTACTTAAAGTGCAGCAAAAAAGTATTTGGCGTCCAGGGATGCATTAACCCCCAACACTCTTTATTTTTAGGTAATGTATTAAGCTGAGTTTGAAATTAAGTTAAAGTGTTTTGGGGGCATATTTAGGGTTTAAACTATGAAAATGGGCATTTTTGTAACCACATCCAAAAGTCGCAGTTTTTCACAATTCACGGGTGGTCTAGGAACATAACCCACGCGAATTTTGGGGGTGTACTGTACTTCTTTTCCAACTTAATGATGTTTTGTGTTAATCACATTTTGAAGGGTTCCTCCATTTTCCATTTGACTTAACATAGTATGCACAGCTTTGCAGATCACGGAGGAAAATATCTCAATTTAATCTGTGTGAAATTCAAAATATGAGAGATGGCTAAGGATTTAATGCTTTTTCGATTTACTGTAAATAGGGTGTAGAAGTAAGGGTTATTAATCTTTGTGGGATCTGCTGTGTTACACAATGTGCTTGGTTCTCGACTCACTGAGCTGCTGTATCGATCGTCCATACATAACACAATTGTACATTCCACTCACTTTACTTCAGCTCACGCTGTCGTCATCTCATTAGCACCAGTTTGGTGTGCCTTTGAAATGGATATGACTTGTGCCTTCTAACTGTGTTGCTTGTTCAATACAGCATTTGAACTCTGAGTAGGAGGTTGTCTGCAATTCATAGGTTCACCATGTCATTGGCACTTGAACCCCATAGAGTCTGCTGCTGCTCTGCCCTCTCAGTGCACCTTTTAACAATAAGAAAAATCAAGAAGTCTTAAGCTGCGTGTACTAAACTTATATTTCATTTTAGTTGATCAGTTACAAAAATTATATCTTTTTATAAAATTTATTATGGCATCCCAGAGTTCCATGTTTGTATATCTAATGAAGTGCAAAGTCTTTGGCTGTCAGCAACAAGATCATTTTAGTTCATAAAAGTGGACCTAGGGCCAAATACTAGCAGTCCAGTTCTCATGAGCCTGATTAATGCCATTCTGCTTGCTGCCTGCTTTGTCTGCATGTCTGTAACATTGGTGAACAGAGCCAACCATTCTTATCCTCTCTGTCTCCTGTGCATCATCTGCTGGCCCTCAGCCAGACCTGCCATTTGTCCATCGCTGGCAGCTGCAGTCTTTGTTCTTGCCTTTCCTGCACAGCTGGCTTGATATCTCCATACTTGTTAGTCTGTGCAGCTGACAGGCCCGGCTGAGGGTCAACTGTATGTGTTTTTCTTAATTTCTTGGGTGATATCTGCATGTGTGTCTACAGTTCTCAGTTTTCTCTTGTGGAGGCTTATTTACTTAATATGTTTTTGTGGCTCAGACCCTAGCAAGCCCCTAATCACAATTTGTCTATGCCTTCAAATGCTGTGTTTGAATTTCCCGGTAATTACTGGTAATCTAATATGCTCCTTGATATCTTTGCATCTAGTATTTAACCATTTAAACTCTCCCACGTGAAAAAAGAGAACATAAATGGACAGAAAATGACGATGAATTGCCCTTGTTCCTTATGTATCCATCCAACTAGATCATGACCATTAGTTCTTTCATAAATGTTTCCATTTATGTCACAGGAACGAGCAGGATGTTGTTGACCTGGAGGTACTTCATTTCTAGTAATGCTTTGTGTAAGATGTAATGCATTCCAGGAACATCTGCATGCCTGTTGGACTTGCAGCATTTCACAAAGTGAAGGATAGTCTCTCTGGATTTGTCAGCGTTGTTTACAGGTAAAATTGACCTTTTGCCATGTTTTATTGTTTTATTTTTTCAACACTTTGTTGGTAAAGTCAATCTGTTTTCATCACACATTTTGTTTCCAGGAATGCCTGCCTGTTGCAGTATGGTTACTGCAATGATGATGTGTCAAATGATGATGTATATGATGTATCAGATAGTAAGAATGAAGGCTTACAGAAACTTACAGTCTTCACTTAAAAAATAAAGAAAGTCTCTCTCAGTCTAAAAGAATAGAAGTGAATTATCTAGGTTAGGACTTCAGGTATTAATTCTTTGCTTACTTCACTATGGTTTCTGGTTTTACCCAATGTATAGTATGAAGCCTGTCTGATTGCTTGCCCCTGGCCTGTCTGATGATTGCAGTTTCAGTGTTTGCTTGCTTGTCTTTCATATTCATGAAATAAAAATAATTTTCTCAAAAATGTATCCAAAAAAATGTTATGCTCTTTTTCATGGAAAAATACTCTTGTCTTATATACAGTAGTTCCTCTGTGCTACAAGACCAGTCCAAACTGTCATTAATGTGGACCCCCTAAGTACCTGTAGCAGTGGAGCACATCTACATCCACTCCTTAAATCGTGACCGGACATACAGGCTCTTTGGTGTGATGAAAGTCAATAACCAGTTTCTTGGTTTTGATGATGTCAAGATGCAGATAATTCTTTTGGCACCTATAGTCTGACTCATCCCCTTTATCAATACACCCCATAAGTGCAAAATCATCTGAGACCTGGCCTTACATTTGTAGTCAGAGTGTACAGAGTGAAGAAATAAGGAGACAGGACTGTTCCTTGTCCTGCTGCAGTGTTTTTCACATCCCCACCAGAGAGACAGGCCTTGCAAGAATATCAGGTTTCATGATCAGGCTCTGGAGATAAATAGATGTCCGCCATTAAAATCTGCTCTTATACAAGGCCATGGGGACATTGGTTGAAACTGGCTAAGATTACATTTTGGCCACATACTGTATATAGAAGCACTTTTTCACACAAAGAATTGTAGAAAAATGGTACAAGTTAGAAAGTAGTGCACTGAAAGTAGCAGATTGGAGACTTTCAGTATTCAGCCTGATATTTTACAAAATGGAGAAGTGTTGATAGACTGTGTTGAGTGTTTCACTCATGATATCTGCTAGGGTTTACAGTCTACAAGTTCATGAGTTGGCACAGTGGTCAGTGCTGCTGAAGTACACTTTTTGTGTGCTAAATTCAAATCCTGCACTCACGCTTTGCCCATGTGGAGTCTGCACATTTTTCCCATGATTACATGGCTTTTATTTTGGGTACTTCGGTTTTCGTTCTGCATCCTCAAAGACATGGCCATGTGTGTGTGTGACTAACACCATGAGACCTCATTTATGCCTTGTGCCCGATTCTGTCAGGATGGACTGAACTGGATTAATCGACTTTAAGAATGAGGAAGTCCAGAAATGAGCAGATTTCAAGGTCCTTCATTTATATCTCCAAGGACACTTTTTTGTTTTATTGTTCTGCAGGTTGAAATCAGACCTGGCAGAGGTGATCACTGGTGTGGAACTGTAGTGTGAGCTCTCGCCCACAAGCTAATGGGTAGGAGTTAGGTACCATGCCAGTCAATCTACAGGCATATGTTTGACAGATCCAGATGGGCTAGATTTGGCATTTGATATTGGGTACAATGTATTAATCCCCAAGAGGAAATGCTGGCAACAGAAGCATTAAACAAAAAATGAAAGCTTTTCGTTTCTTTTATTCTCTTAATATTTTTTATATCAAAAATGGTCTGCTTGTTTATTTTCTTCAGATTCATTATGACTTCCTAAATGAAAATCAGTAATGAGATGTGACAGACAAACTGTGGCCTTTAACAGGAGGACATCCTCTACTTTATTCCAAACTTCCGCAGCCACATATGTTTGTGCAACTGGAGGTTTATGAATGAATGTAAGGTTCTGAGAAAGAATGAGAAGGTGATGAAATCCTGTAAATTGTGGAATTGCAGGATAGACATCTAAATATAAACAAGTGGGAAAGCACAGGAAGCAGTACTCGGCGGAAGTGCTGACCTTTCTCAAGAGGTTCAAGTCTGACATGCTGTCCGGTTCAGTGTGGAGCTCTCCATTGTCCTCACTTAATTGCTAAGAAGAGCAGTCATGTTACCTGCTTCAGCATATTCAGATTCTCAAAAATTAAATAGTTAAAGATGATTATTAAAAAGTATTTGGATGAGCTATTGGGAGAGCTTAGCTATTAGCTAAACAAACAACCCTGATGTACTGAATGGTCTCTTTATCAAACTTTTTATTATATAATTATAATAATATAATAATAATACATTTCTTTTCATGGCACGTCATACATTGAGTGCTGCTGAAATTTGTTCTACAAAAATGATAATGCAGTTATTAAAATATTGTGAGATTTTTTAACTCTTTTGAGACCCTCCCCAATGGGGCAACATGCCAAAACCCGTGTCCACAGCACCCTGTAGGTTCACTCGCGCCTCCTCGCCGATGGATGATCCGGGGAACACTCTAACTTGGCCACTGACCTGGCTCCGGCCATGCACATTTGCTGTGTCTGTGTGTAGTAGGATGGTAGCTTCTGCTGCAATAAATAGCCTTGCTGTTCTTGTTTTAAGATAATAAAGCTGATTTTCCTGAAATCTTTAGACTCAGCTTCGTTCCGTGGATGCAAGGGAATGACTCACGCGTCACAATATATTCACAATTATAAAAATGAAAACAGCTACTAGTAAAATATGCTACTGAAGTCAGATCACATCACATCAGGTTGGGGTCATGCACTGGTACAGCGTGTTGCGTGGTCATCCTTTTGACCTGGTCCAGCCACAACAATGAGGATCCTGTGAGCAATATACTGGGTATGTACACATTGGAGGAAAAATCTTTGAAAGGATGGTAATGGCTTCGGCCATGGGATTTATCACAAAACTTTAGTGACCGGTAAATAATTTTCCACATTGCAACACTGAGGTAGCATTTTCATAACCCGACAGCACTGAAGAGCATTTCCACAAATCTCCATTTTCGGGGAGTATGGAAATGCAGTAATGTGAACAGGACCTAGGACTGAGAGAAGCAATTAAGGGTTGGGAGTCAACAAGGTGTGAAAATGTGGATTAATGCTTCAGCAGGAATAACTGGCCTTGTATAAAGAAATTGGGTAAGGACAAAAACCTGCAGCCACTGCGGCCCTCCAAAACCGAACTTGGGAACCCTCTGATATGTATTAATATTCAAGTCTGTCTGTTCTTCTAGAGAATAAAAGTCAGAATGAGGAGATGCCTGATCCTAAAGTCTAAATAACTCCATCTTCCTAACCTGCCTATGCAGAGATGGGTCACAGGGCATCTGGGGCCTACCCTGGCAATCATTGGGCACAAGGCAGGAGCCACTCCTGTACAGGGGTGCCAGTCCATCGTAGGATGAACACACACACATCAGTTTAGCAGTGCCACTTCACCTAACCTGCAAATCTTTGGAGTGTAGGAAGAAAGCCACACAGACCTGGGAAGAAGATGCAGACTCCACACAGGGAGTGCCGGTCTCCTTATTGCGAGGCAGCAGCACCACCATTCCACCATTGTGCCACCCTCTCTAAATAACTAGTGGGAAGTCAAAACTTATAAGAAAACAAAATTCAAGACCTTAAACAAAAAGCGTGTTGAAATTTGTATGTCCTCTGATTAAGTGCACTACTAATACTGCAGACATTTATTTTTGTGTTTTATCCAGAATCTTGGACAGCCAAGAAGCATGCAACACTGACCTTTATAATTTGGGATTGGTGACATCATGCATCATAACTTTAAGTTGTGACAACAGTACATAAACATGGCAGTACACATAGAAAAAACATGTTATTGTATGAAGATATCAAATAATTCCAAAACTAAGAAGATCATTTTATATCAAAAAATAGTAACCTGAATGGATTATACAATATTCAGAATCCCTATAAGGAAGAAAAAACTTCGAAAATGTGCAAAGCAGCACCTCCAAAAAATGTAAAGAGCACAAAAGCATGATGCTGTCATGATATCATTTGTAAGGCATTGCCAATAATTTTGCTTACTATTTTATGTATCATTTTGATTCCTTAAAAAGAAATGCTATTGGGGATGTAGAAGGCCCAGAGCCTATTCTGGTGGCATCAGGCAAAAAGCAAGGAACTGCCATGAATGGGGTGCCAGTCCTTCGCAGGCCTTTCTTACACACACTCATATACGCACACACACACACACATAGCCTACGTGCCACAACTTTGAGGAGAGGCAAAGGGAATATTTAAATTCATGAACTGATCAAAGCCTTTCTCAATGATAATACTGTAATCTCAAGTGAATCAGGCAACTTATCTAACAGACACCATTTTTTGGGAACCTGCTTTACAGTATAGGGAGCTGGAAATTATCTTTGAAACTTTTGTGCAAGTTAAGAATCAACCCCTGATGGGAGGCACACACACCCCCAATCTCTCCAGTTACCACTACCTGGAGGAAACCTTTATAGAGATCAGGCAAACTGCACACAGGCTGCAGCCAGGAAAGGAACTATGAAGCAAAGTCCTTGGTGGTGTGGGACAACAACTCGGTAACACTGCCCAGCTTTACCAGTGGTTTGCATATTGTGAAGCTCATTTTCATCCCAGTTGCAATTTGAAGAATATGCTGTATATCATTCTGAGAAGCATACAACCAACAAGCAAGGCTGATCGAGCGTGACAGTATTTCATGAGGTAATATTAATCAATTATTGTTCTGAAGGCTTTGGGGCGGAGATAGCAGTTACAGTGAATGGTGCTAAAGAAGATTAATTGTGTTGCTAACTGGCCGAGTGCTGCTCCCACTGAACACTTTACTAGCAGCTAGGCGGGGTGGAGTGTGGCCTGTTGTATGTGGCGGCTCCCTGTGCCTCATGGATCACGACTCCATCTTAGGTTACAGAGGAGACCAGCTCAGTATATGTCTCCATTTTTAATGGAGATGCTGAGCCTCAGCTAATCACATCTGACCAGTCTGCTTGTACATGAGACTATGCAAATGTCCTCGGGGGAAACAGCTGTGATCAGGAGAAATCGGTGACTCTCAGTGCTACAGATGCGTTGACCCTTAGGGCTTACAGAAGATGTCACCTCCATGAAGTACCAGTTCTAGTCCTGTAATCCTATCCTTCAACTCCGGCTTTGTCCTAGCAGGCTGCCTTTCTTAGGATTGGCTGTTTCAGCACTGCACAAGCATCGCTGGCAAATGAGCAAGTGATCTATCATGGCTTTTAGGCAAATAGCATGTAGGACTAATTGATAAGAGTATGTGTGGCTTTCTGAATTCCTTCATGGGGCCCTTTTAATGTAGATGAGCCAGACAAGGCAGTGCAGCGGCAGATGAGAAAGCGCCTCTACGTAGTTGGAGTGTAAATGTGAGACGCTCCGCAGTGACCGTTTACCATGACAAAGGTTTACTGTCGTTTATTGATTGCCAGCGGTTGATAAATAAGGCCAGAGAGCTGCTTTAGAATGAAAGCAAGACTAGGCGCTGGGCATTTGCAGTTGAGTCTGGAGTAGAGGAGGATCCATTTTGTTTTGTCATTTTGGAAGCATTTATATTACAGTATTGTGAAACTACATGGGAAGCGTTTGCAACAGATGCATACGATTCTCAGCTTTCAAAGAAACCCCAAGAGGCCTCATTTCTAATCACCTGCTCACTGTGGCCTTGCTTTACTCCTCCAATACTGCACAAGGGAAGTGTGCTTCTCTGGCTATAACTTTATTTTTTTTTTTTCTTCTCTCTCACTAGTATTCAAAAAATAAAATAAGCCCCAGGTCGCCAGCAGTTCTTTGTGTGAAGGCTGGGTGTGAGGGAGGGGCCTGCGATCATAGAGATGTTTCCTGCCAGGGAGTGTTTGAACTCATTAGCTGAGCTGCTCAGAGCAGGCTTTCTTAATGCCTTTGATATATTGCGGAGTCGATTTGTCAATAATCAGGGAAAGTAAAGTAGAAACAGAGAGGTCAGCAGCCTGGTAATTTAGGTGAGCGTTCGCATGCTCTTTTTGTGGTTGATTACAGGCCGGAGAAAGCAATAGAAAGTGAGGCCTTGAGGCAAGTGAAGCCATTCTAAAGCAGACAAACAGGCAGGAGCAGTCAGGGAGGTGAGCACATCTTTGTATCTTTACATCTGCATCTCTTATTGGCTAACTAAACAGATTACAATATGCAATCTTTCGAGGCAAATCGGGTCCCTTCTTAAGGCAAGATGCCTCGAAAGCTTGCATATTGTAATCTTTTTAGTTAGCCAATAAAAGGTGTCATTTTGCTTGACTTCTCACTACATTCATAATAGCTAACATGGTACAACACCCTAGTACTACATCTACATCTCACAATCATCTAATACTATGACCATGTGGACAAGATGTTCCTCCTTTCAGGCTACTTATAAGTAAAGAAATAGTGTACACAACTTAATTGTACGACATCTCAAGTCACATAACAGCCTATTACAGCAAAGCAAACTTCTAGAATTCTGTATAAATCACTCCATTCAGAGTCCAGCTGTACACATCTAATCATTAAGCAGAATCCATGTAAAGGTCAGAGTTGATAAATTGTTTCTTTCACGGATGTCTAGTTGACCTTTTGACTCTTGAATTGGCACACTTTGCTCCTTTGCCGTTTGGTTTTGATCCATTCACTTCTGGATGGCCACAACTTCAGCTCTGTGCTGTTTGATCATCTGATGTCATGAGTATGTGATCTTATCACAAATGTCCAGGTCATCCATACACCGTTCTCTGTTTTTTTGATTTGTTAGCTGTGTGCAGCCAGTCTCTGGGGGAGCGATTCTGTCACTCAGATCAGCAGGTGATTGGAGATTATTGATTGGTGACAGAGGAATGGTGTTGTAAAGCAAAGGCTGCAAATTGGAAAATTATCAATTGACAAGGGTGCTGACCTCAGTAGGTTTGTTGGCAGAGGTCACCTGGTTCCAAATCGGAGCAGTTGAGGAAGAACAAGTTTGCAAGAACCAGGAATATTGGAACATCGTCGTGTGGTTAAGATATGGAATTTCGTTCTTAGTTACTCAGTGGGAGCAAAACAATGAATATTTGTAGTAACAAAGCCAGTATGGGGGAGAATTATTTGCACTAAAAAAATATTTTTTTAGTTCTTTTGAATCCCTGAATACAAAATGTAAAGAAATTTAGCATAATGCTGTGGAGTTTTCTGGTTACCAGGGAGGAATTTTGTAGCAGTACCCAGTTTTTTTTTCCACCCCCAGTATGGAAGAGCCAAATCCAGGTGACCTCCCTTGACTCCAGCCTTTCAATGCCTCAACTTGAAACCCAAGCAGTGCCCACAATGGTTGCCATTTGAAGACTGGACAGCACACAAAGCCCATCGTCAGCTGAGAACTGTCTTTGTCTGTTTTGCAGGTTTTTTAGGGTTAATCAGTGCCTTGTGCCCGATACTGCCAAGATAAGTCATGGCTTCTTGTAACTCAAAAATGTTTGTGAACCACTGGATTAGCAGGCTGCCGGTGGTGGGTCATGAGTTGGTGTTGTTTATAATGGTAGTGAGTGAGTGGGCCGTGCACTGTGCTGCAACTACAATCACACTCAATCCCCACTCCCACTCTGATCATCTCACTAAATTTAACAAGAGGCATCCCTAAGCCCTGCTCTGATGTTCATGCTTGATTCACTGAGGGGACCCCCCCGTGCTCTGATATTTGTGCTCAATTTACCCTGGGGGACTCTCCCTTAGTGGGTTGCAGAGACACTACCATGGAAAAAAGTGGGTCGCGAAATAAGAAAAGTTGAGAAACGCTGCAATGAATGACTGATGGGTTCTGGCGATGGCTGAGTAGATGGACTAGTTGGAGCATGTGGAAATACATTTGTAGACCACTATAAAGATTTGGGGTGCCTGCTAGGACAGCTTTACAAAAAAGTAGGTAGGCGGAATAATCACATAAGTACACTGACAACAGCAAAAGTAGCAACTCACTCCTCGGCATGTAGCTGTTCTCTCGGATCGGGTATCTGTCCCCATGTCCTCCTGGGTCACCGGACTGCTCATCTTTTTTTTCCTTTGAACGGCGTGCTGGTGAACAGGAATGGGAAAGCAGCCAGACTTCCTCTTCTGGATTGTTCCTGGGAAGGGAGTGGGCTTGTCATTTCGAGTTACAAATGGAGGCCTCCGCCTTCCTGTGTTCCCTTGATAGTGTGACGAGCACACTCCTGACAAGTGGTCATCCCTAATTCAAAGAGCTGCAAATAATATGACCCGAAAAGCATCATAAAAAAGGTTGAATGTATTAAAAACCCATTCATCTTCCAAGCCTATTTTATCCTAATAATTTAAAAAAAATAGTAGAATGAAGTGAGATTTGAAACGCTGTGTGGAGCAATTCTAACAGTGCTACAAACTGACAGAGATGTCATTTAAATGTAAATCTCTACGGGCTGAACTGGAAATTAAATCTTTAAAGAGTACAGAGACAACAACACACTTGCTTAATGCATTCACATTTTTACAAGACTTTAAATAGGGGTGACACATTTTCACATGCCAACTCTGACAGACCCTTAGTCCAGGGGTGGGCAAATTCATTCCTGGAGGGCCACAGTGGCTGCAGGTTTTTGATCCAACCCAATTGCTTAATAAGAAGCACTTATTGCTCTAGAAATTCTTCTGCTTCATTTTAGTTATCTTCATCATTAAGATTATAAACCCTTTTTGCTTATTTAAGTCTTAAACAGCTGCATTCTTGGTTTTTAATTGCTCCTTATTATCAATAAGATACAAATGACAAAAGAAACCAGCAGTTATCCATTTTGCTTGTTACCCTTTACACCTGTGTGTATTTATTGTGCACTATTTGGTTTAATTAAATACTTGGAAGGAAAGAGAAGAGAAAAAAGTGAAGGATTGAGAATTACCCGTCCGTTTTACACTTCAAAGTATTTGGATGATATCCTTAGAATGGAAAAAAAAATCTAGGATATGAGACTGACTTGACATAGCAGAGTTAAAGCACTAACAAGCCATGAAATGTAATTATTGGCAAGGATTGTTTTCTAATTAAGCAACTGGGTTGGAACAAAAACCCGCAGCCACTGCGGCCCTCCAGGAATGAATTTGCCCACCCCTGCCTTAGTCAACGGTGATCTGTTAGTGGTGGACTACAAGCAGGAAGAGACTTTTTACTTTGTCTTCATTATTCCTGTAGTAACTGACCTGCAACATGTTTTTGAGCAACATATGGTCTGTGTACTTTTTGGTATTTGAAATTTCATTTCAGAAAATATCATTTAAAAAAGAAAAAGAGACACTTATTTTATTTTCGTCAGAAAAGAAAAATACAAGAAGTAACAACAGTAAGTAACAACAATAACGTTCATAAAAGAACTGCTACATCAATGAAGCAAAGTTTACAAAGCTTGTATTTTTACCTGAAAGATGCCACTCAGTTTTTCTGCAGTCATGTCCTCGTCCCGGAGTGTCACTCTTTTACTGTTGTGGGGAACAGCCCGGGCACAGACAGGTAGACATCATTTTGTACCCAACACACGTTTATTTACAAGTTCTATTTACAAAGTTCAAGTGCACCACAACACACAGACTCCCCAAAGTCCAGGCCAACCACTATGCCTCGCTCTTCAGGCCGCCTCCGTGTCTCCTCCTGAGACCTTGTCCAACTGCTCTACCGACTCCAGCCTCCATGTGACGGGAGGCGGCCCCTTTTATTAGCACCCAGATGTGCTCCAGGTGTGTTTCTCCCACAAACACGCCCCAGTGTGGCGGAAGTGCCGGCTGCATACCCGGAAGCACTCTGGGTGTCCTCACTCGTCTTCCCCCCAGCACTTCCATTTGTGGCGGAAGTACTGGGGTCCAGGAACCTTCAGGCATGGGGGCGCCCCCCGGTGGTGACCACGGGTCCCTGCAGGGCTGAGCTTCCAAGCTCTGTACCCGTGGCCCCCAAAACAACCAGGGCGGTCGCCCCCTCGTGGTCTGGAGGAGGCGCAAGCCCTCCTCCGCTCTTCCTGGGTGTCCCGGCTGGGCTTGGTCCCCAGCCGCGTGCCACACTGTTCCAAAAAACAACGTAATGGTCCATCCTCTGCTGATGCCAGTGTAATTTCAAGGCCGTCGATCGTTGTGTTGTGAGGAGGACCATTCGCACGTGTCGTCAAAAATCGCGCAGAAGAAGAAGTACCTCATGTTTCAGACAACGAAAATGCGTCTGTTTTGTTGTTTTTGAGCTATAACACTTTCATTATTTGAATCACAAATAAATCCAGAAAAATATGTGTAATTTTAAGTTTATGACTGCTATTTGTTACCACAGAATTAAAAAAATACCTTATTTTCTCACATTTTATTCTTTAATCAAAAATCAAAATCTAAAAATTCCTTTCATTTTCGTTTTTTTGTTTTTGCTTCTAAAACGAAATTTCAAATACCAAAAAGTACACGGACCGTTTTTGAGCTATTGCTTTCATTATTTGAATCACAAATAAATCCAGAAAAGTATGTGTAATTTTAAGTTTATGACTGCTATTTGTTACCATAGAATTAAAAAATACCTTATTTTCCCTCATTTTATTCTTTAATCAAAAATCAAAATCTGAAAATTCCTTTCATTTTCGTTTATTCGTTTTTGCTTCTGAAACGAAATTTCAAATACCAAAAAAGTACACGGACCAATGCGTGAAGGCCTTTTTTGGGTGCCTGATTTTTTTGTATTTTATTAACATCCAGCAACCAATCAAATGTTGTTCCCCAGGTTTTCCATCTATTCCTTATCGGGCCTGTTAAATTCAAGTCGTGATCATGAAGGACAACATCATGAAAAGACAGGAGCCAAGCCTGGACAGGCTCATTCCACTTATTTCTATTGTCACTCAGATCAGTAGGTGTTTATAGGTGAGAGAGGAATAAACCTAATTAATGTAAAACACACATTTTTAACAATATGTATCTTAAAGGATGAAAGCCAGAACCCCACAAGATGAACACGTCACTGCCACATATGGCACTCGGACTGAAATTCAAATGGTGTCTCCTGGAGCCGCGATGACCACTGGGCTGTGGTGACACCTCTGCTTGTAGGACTTTGATGTTTTGAAAGTATCTTGAAGTTCCAAATTAAGCTCTTTTAGCATTGCAAAGTCACTACATAAACAGCTTGTATTATTATTATCTTCTCTCGTTCAATTCAGGATTATGGTTGGCTTGAACCGTTCCCAGCAACAACAGGACAACGGTCAATCACACTGGGACCGTTTTTCATCAGGCCTGAAGACATGAGGAGAACATCCGAGAATTAAATTAAACCCAAGATGTTGAATCCATAAAGTGGCGGCAATACCCGCCGCGCCAATATTAACAGCTCCAGGATGTAAACAGTTACAAAACTGAGCTTTACACCCACACACTGGAGTCATTTTATTTGGATAAACTGAAAAAATTATGCAAACTGTCAGTTACCGAGTCCATATTTCATTTTCTTCACCTGCCTCCACACATTAGATTTTTTTTTTCAATCAATTGCCTGTAGAAATAAATGAAAGCGAAAAAGTGTTCCCAGTAGTAGCCGTCAGGTTTTTTGGAAGCGTGATGTTGGTATGTCTGCAAGCTTTTCACCTGATCTTATTTTTATTATTTTTTCTAAAATATTTTATTGCTTAGCAGGAGTCCCCGATCGATTTTTAATTAGCCTAAAGTCGAAGGTCACAGAACTTGCTGATCCTTGCTGAGTAGTGCAGCTAATCAAATTTGATTTTCTCTGGAGATGCACATAGACCCCTTAATGCAGGCCTAAACTGGGTGGACACACACACACACACACACACACAGACTGTGACATGATGTTAAAGCACACCATCCAGGTCACTGAGACGTCTGAATGTGTGGATGAAAATGAGCACAAGCAAGTTCACTCCTAACCTTAGTCTCATCCTGATTTTCTTCCCATGATGCCTTAATGAGGCACAGGCCGAGAGAGCCCAAGAAGGATGATGGTTCTGCAAATAAGAGAAGCCACGTGTCAGTAATAGAATCAGCTGCAGGTTTTATCTCGGCCCACACAAATTGAATCCTCATCGCCATGTTTTACTCTTTGATGTTCTTGGAAGGTTTATGGCCTTCTGCTGGGTTTTGGCCTCCTTAACCGTGCCTTGAAAAATTCCTGCCTCATTTGCTGCATTCAGTTTTTGATTAATGGAAAGTGTCTAACTGATTTATTCTTACTGTATTAGTAACATTTTTGTAATTTTATTTTATAGACTTCCAGAGAAAAAAAAATCTTAATTGTACCTGCCTTGAACCCACATTACACTCACGGAGTTTCACACTGCATCCTAGCCTAGAAACATCTGCCAACAAAAAACAGCCTTTCTTCACCTCTGGACACATTTCTCTTATTAGTTATCCATTCATTTTAAAATCTAATAGCTTATATTCTAGCACGTTGCCTTTCTGGTCTGCTTCCCTTTCTTTTGTAGTAGTGAGAGCAAATGGCCCTTACAGAGCAAGCTGGAGGGCAGGACTCTGGACTTTGTTGGTGATCGGAGCTCAGCTGCCCCACACCCAAGTAAGCCATTGTGCCTCCCAGTCTGCACTCCAAAAAGCCCGCATTTGCCCTCCTCTTAAACTGAATGCATCTGTTTGTGCCAGTGTGAATCTGAAGGCCAGTAAGCTGGTCCGAGGGCTCATTATAATGTGAATTTTCAACAGACATGGAAAGTAAACTTAGCAACCACTGAAAGTGACTCACAGGCACAACCACATCGCTGAAATTTGAATTCTGGGCTAATGTAAGTAAGTGGTCTTTAAGATATTGCAAAGGTTAGTGTTAGGATTAGGGTTATCCCATAAACGTGTCTTGTTGTAAAATGAATGTGATTATGTTATCCATCCCTTTGTCTTCTAGCCCACTTGCTAGTTTCTTTGGGAGTGTTCTCTATAGTTTACTTAGTGACATATCGACAATCACCTGGCATCCCATCTTGGGAAGTTTCCATTAGTCAGTACAAACTCCAAATCCTGGTAACCCTGACCGGGTGAGTCTGTTCAGAAAATGAAGGGGGTTTGGGGTTGCTGATTATCAGATTAACTGGGTAAGGGTGAACTGCATTTGGTAAGTTAGCCCACCATACACAGACTTGAACTCACCCTGAATATTTACACTCACACGTGAACTGACATGGAGCAGCTTTACTGCGAAACGTTAAGCTGGTAGCTGTGACAGGAAATGGGGTTCACAAGAGGAAAACCACACAAATTCAGACAGGACATGCAAACTCCATCATGAGTGAAGACAAGCAGATACACAGTTGCTGACGTGTGGCAGGCCGACTGCATACACAAGGAGGGGTTTCCCTTTGAACACCTGCGTGATAAACGTTTCCAATATTCTATGACCCATGCAAATTGCTGCAACATACAGATTAAGGATTATATTTATAAATGTGTAGGTTTGTAGACTTAGCTGTCAATGCTTGGCAGCGCCATACTAAAACTTTGGAGGAGGAGGAGAAAAAGGGACGCTCGGAGTTATAAAAAGGACCCATCCAGCATACCCCACACGAGCAGCCTGCCAGCTCAAGGTAGCGTTCTGTTCACCACCCACTCAACGAAACATCAGTTGAGTCAGACAAAAGACAATATGTCGGGGACTAAAAATGGCAACTACCTAATCATTGTATACAGTTCTTTAAATCTGCTGGCTATAACTCAGTGATCAAAATAACAGTAATTATGCCATTTTAATAATATTGTGAATAATAATGCAATTATAAGTTACATGAGTGTGATTCAGGAATCAAATCCACTCTGAGCAGTTTACTAACATACTTATTCATCGTCATATTTTCTTGATAGAAATTGCTACAGCTTGCAAAATGTATTCTCAGAATAACAGAGTCCACACACACTTCAGAGAGTGTTGATTACCCGCAGACAAGCTGGCAAACTGAACAGCACACTGTGCCTCAGATCTGAACGTTACGTTTAGACCCGTTCTGGTCAGTCTAACCTTCATCTCTTTACCCTCTTGCTTTTTGGCTCTTTTGTCTCGGTCTCTTGCTGTGCCATGTTTGCTGTCCTTGACGTTGAGGGGAGTCGAGTTAGAGATGGTGCTCTCAGTGGCACAGCGTAGTGGGGGCGGCAGGGGCGGCCTGCCCCGGCACTTTTAGGGGGCGGCAAAATTTCACAATAAATAATAATAATATCTTGTAAAAATTTGAACCATACTTAAATAAGGGGGCGGCGGAATTTTCCTCCGCCCCAGGCGGCTGACACCCATGCTACGCTACTGGGTGCTCTCCCTGTGATAATAAACAGCTTCTACCTCAGCTGCAGTGACTCCATTTCAGAGGTACATGGTGACCCTGACAGTGTCCCACATTTCAGACCAATCTCATCAGCTGAAACCATTTGTGAATTCTCTGATACCTTCATGTCAGGCCCCACACCCTGTGGCACCACTACAGCTTTGCAACTACCATTCCAGTTTTCAGACAAGGGGTACTTTGTGCTTTTTATACATTTCAGTGGCACACAGATTCAGTCATCCTGAATGCAGATATTAGTCAAATTAAAAAAAAAATGTTCAGAATGATTCTTGGTTACATCAGAAGCAAACATCTCATTTGACTACTGTGATCCTTTAGGTCACCCATTCAATTCACCTCACTTAAAAATTATTGTGCACTAAAAACAAATAAATGCAATGAATTCCTAATTCTTTCACTGTCTGTCCACTTACAGTGGTATGAAAACATAATGCAAAATTACTTGTAGGCTACAGACATCAGACCATTAGAACAATTGTGACAAGAACACACCATTCAGCCCAACAAGCTCGTCCATCCTATTCACCCAACTTGTCTAAAGTAACATCAGGTCAAGTTTTGATGATCCCAGAAGTCCTACTCTCCAGCACACTCCTTTGTCATTTATCCCATGTGTCTGTGGTTCTTTGTGAGAAGAAAACCTTTCTAACACGTATTTAGAATGTACCCATACATTTCCAACTGTGCCCTTGGGTTCTTGTCATATGTCCCCATGTTCTACTTGAAAATATAGTCCACATAAAAATGTGACATAGTTTGCAGCAAAATACATGCAATAATACAGAGAGTAGGATGGAGCAAAAGTCTTTGGCCAGAAGGGGTGCTTGTGAGTAGTCCCTGAACCCAGAATGCCACACTAAATCCCAGAATAAAACCAAGGAAGTATAAAAAAGCATGCCTACTAAATAATTTAATTCATACAGAAGAGAAAGGAGATAACACAAGGAGACTCGAGAACAGCAAAATCGACAAAGAAAACCAAAGCCGGGCTGTTCCAGTGACTCTCATTAGACACTGGACTTAGTTATCACTTGGGGGGCCTGTATACCCACCTTTACCATCCAAGAAACCTTCTCCCTCATGCCTGCAGTATGTTGCTTATCCTAGGTCTGGCCTTCCGTGCAGCAGTCTCATGCTTGCCAAACCCTCTTATTGAGTCCACACTCAATGGCTATATGTCTAGAAGGGGCTGTTAAGGGTCCAAGGTCAGGAACTGGCCTAGGAAGTTCAGGGATTGTGGTCTTAGAGTTCTGTCAAGCAGCCTTTGCCTTAGGATTAGCCTCTGTTGTCTTGTACTATTGAAGGCCAGGCCACTTGATCATTATTTTGGAAACTAGAGAGCCACCTGTCAGCCTACTCCACCTTTTTAGTAAACAATGTGGCAAATGACCAGGGCCCTTTCCCAGCCAGGACACCTCTATAATGCAAGGGACCGGGGGAGAGAACATGCTCAAGGCGAGCATTATCTCCCACAGATCACTAGAGGGCAGCCCCTCTGGGTTGCTGCGACACCACAGATTCCCACAGGGCTTCATGGGAGTTGGAGTTATGTACATCCCTGTTGGGTCCCGTGGGTGCTGCCAGGGGGTGCTGTAGGAAATGTGGAGTCCTTTATTGCAGCACTTCTGTCACACCAGGAAGGAGAGTGTGGAATACCCAGAGCACTTCCCAGTGCTCTATAAAAGGAGCCGCCTCACTCCATTCGAGGAACCAGAGTCAGAAGGAAAGGAGACGAAGCTTGTTGGGAAGCAGAAGGAAGGAAAAGAAAGTAAAGAGAGAAGAACAAGTGTGATGTGTGCTATTTATTGTACTTGTAGCTGTGCTGAGAAAGTTGGAAATGAGGGAAGCGTTTCCCACAGCCAGAATAAAAGAATGTGTTGTGCCGAACTTGTGTCCTGTGTCTGGTTTGGGGAGCTGTGCACCCCTGCAGACCATAACAAGTGAATAATTGGGCCTGCCAGTTTCTAGGCATCATTGCCCTCTTTAGAGGAGTGCCATCCTTGAAGGGATCAGGGTCTTTCAGCTGCTCTTCTTGTATAAGAGGCTGACTGGAAGGGGTGGGACTTCCGCAGGTGGACTGAAAGTGTCGTCAGGGTTTTTCCCTCACTCTAAGGGAAAATAGGCAGCAGCAGTTACCAACTGTGTTTCACCTCCCCATCCTTTCCTGTCTTTTTTACCTGCCCAATGCGACTAAGGCACTCTGGAGGCTTGCATGTGTGACAGGAGGTACTACAATTTCATAAACGAATGACAGAGATATGTAATTTACAAACAAGAGTATATTTGTTATTGCTTATCCAGTTGTTTGTTGATATCTGAGGAAAAAGAAATCCACATGTAGTCCTGAGACCAAGAAAACGGAGAGGTGGACAGAGGATAGTAGCTGACAGGTGTCAACAATCCTTAGGAAGACATTTCAGAGAAGCTACAGGTATATTCTGAAAGTGTGAGCTGTCATGCCACTGCAAACCAAGCCAGTTCCGGTGAGGCTGTTACCATTGCTAGCATTCCAAAGGTTAATCATTTGTTGAATCCAATGAGCATGAGAGGGTGAAGCAGCTGGTGGAGCTACTTAAATATGTTAGGAAGTCAAGGTAGCCTAAGGACTACGAATTGAGAGAACAAAAACAGAAGTTGGTGAGGTTGGAAATAGGCCAAAAGGCCAAAGCAGTTTTAGTAGTCATCGCCAAGAACAGAAGAGGCTGGGTAGGCAAAGAGAAATAGTGGAGTTGTCAGATTAAAAAGGTCAAACCCACAAAACCAAATGAGAAGCAGATCATTATCAAGAAAACCAAGCAAAGCTGACTCAACGAAGGACAAGATGACTCACAGCGAGCAGCCGGCCTAACCATTTGAGTAAGTTAAGATTGACTGATGTGAGATGACAGTTAATGAATTGGAGTTGCCAAGTAGTGACAAGTGGGAGGTGAGGCCAAAGATGTGGTGAACTCTGAGGCACAACATGAGCAATCCAGCAAGTACAGGTCAAGAGATGAATGCTGTGAATTTTCAATGAGAAGCTAAAAACATGCAATTTGACATGGAAAATATTCTGGTATTGATTGAGTTGCATGGGGTAAACCCCACTGAATCTTACAACTGGTCAGTAGAAATCTGGCCCGTGGATTAATGAATCATGTGACACATTAGTCTGATGGATAAATCTGAGGTTGGAGGAAGATGAATGGAAATCGCTTACTGCCTGGAAGCCAAGTTTGGGTTGACTGAATCATAGGACAGCTTTCAGAGTTGGGTGAGCATCATATGAAAAAAAAAGCTTTATGATATGTCTCTGGCCAGAACTATAAACCAAAATGGCCTGACCTGGAGTGCAGAATTAGGGTAAAGCTAATCATATGGAACTGCTCCTGATATTGCAAGGAGAGGGCAACCTTGTGGCATCTCTCCATACCTGAAATGATGCCAAACAGACAAAAGATATCAAAAATGGACAATTTTATTTTCATAAACATACAAGTTAAGAAGAAAACATTGGAGCATTTCACTATATATTGTACTGTATGTATGTATACATTTTGTGTGACAAATGAAATTTGATTTGACTTGAAAGCAACAGAAAACATGAAAGCACAAAACAAGCGAATGCAAAACAAAATCCTACTGCCCAGTGGGCCCACCTGTACTGGTGATGAACTCCCCCTGCCCTCACCTCCTGTCCACTTGTTACGTACCATTAGAAGTTCTTCCTTCTTCACAACCATTCATTCCCTTGGCCTCTTCGTCCCAACAATCATTCCTGGCCCCAAAACTCCTCTCTAGGTTGTCTACTTCAGGATAATCCCTAGAATCACTTCAGAGGTCAGGAGCATGACTGGAAATCCCTGGAGTCCCTGCACTTCTTAGCTTCAGTAGCTCTTAGTGGCCTTTCACCTTCCATTCAGGAATGTTTTGCTGCTACCTAACAGAGTAGAGGTTTACAACTGGCTAACAGAACACCATGGCACTGCACACTGCTCTCCAAATGCCAGGAGGTTTTCTGAACTCCTTCCGGCTCTCCTTTACTTGACAAATAATAATAATTCTTTGTATTTATATAGCGCTTTTCTCACTACTAAAAGCACTCAGCAACTGCAGGTTAAGGGCCTTGCTCAAGGGCCCAACAGAGCAGAGTCACTATTGGCATTTACAGGATTCGAACCGGCAACCTGCCGATTGCCAGTGCAGATCCCTAACCTCAGAGCCACCATTCTGCCGAGATTCAACATCTCTTACAACATCTGGGCCATCTGTCCTCTGACTTATTGGAGGAATATTCCTACATGACACTGGTTGTCCACTGGCAGCACTAGTAATAAGCGGAGCAACAAAGTTTCAATTCACATACGGTTTTGCAAAAGTGATACTAATATAGATTACGCTTGGGGCTTCACGATTGCTAAAATGAGGGTGGAAAAGATAGATAGATAGATAGATAGATAGATAGATAGATAGATAGATAGATAGATAGATAGATAGATAGATAGATAGATAGATACTTTATTAATCCCAATGGGAAACAAGGACTGTTGTTCCCTTAGACCTTGTTCACACTTCTATGTTTACTCATGTTCTTTTCTGCAGCTTTTTTTGCTTAAATTCTGTATATTTTCCACATAAAGTCACAGCAAAACTCCAAAATGTGCACATTATAGTGTTTGGTCCATAGGAAAAATCTCACTACGCAAGAAGCCCCTATGGCCTCAGTGGTACTCTTTCTTGTTTCTTGACAAGTAAGCTCGCGATTCTCTAGAGAATCGTAAATCCAAGAATGGCAATCAGTTTGTGTTCCGTCCGATATTTGGATGGATGACATATCATGGAGGGTGGGTGCGTCTGGGGAAATGTCATTTAATTAAATAAGCATATCTGTACTAAAGCGGTTTCGTTTTGTGGAGACGTGATTCCATTGCCTTTGCTGACACCGATTGCTGGCACAGTGGATTAGAGCAAGTGTAGTGTACAGGTTGTGTTGTGTGGGCGCCACCTACTGATTCTGGGAAGCCGCTGCGTTTGACTCTGGGGCGTGCGCCACGGCATAGTACGTATGCGTCTCGGTGGGAAGCTGCTGCATGATGAAATATCATGGAGGGTGGGTGCATCCTGGGACAGTTCATTTCAACGTGCTTCTGTTATTTGTCTTTCTTCATGCAGTCTCGTTTTTGTTTTTTTATGGCTGTGTCGTCGTATATGCGGTGGTGTGGGCGGTCGCGTCTGGGCGGCTGTACAACCCAGCGTGCACGCTTTACCTCAGGTTTAGTTCACAGGTCGTAGGCATGGTAAAGTTTCCATTTAATTCAATAACCCTATTTGAACTAAAGCGAAGCCGCTGCGTTTGACTCTGGGACGCCTCGGTGCGTCCACCGCGTCCGCCGTGCATAAATTAACTGTCGTTTAGTAATATAGATTCCACAAGAAGTTGAGGATACGCCATTTCCAAGCACCATGCAGCTTCAAGGTTCTTTACTGTCACCAATGATCACTAAGACTGCCATCATCATTGGCAAAGTGGGGATCAAACTACCAGGACTTGTCTGGCAGCTCAACAAAATGTCTACACATAACAGGAAATGAATGAGCCTCATAATTTTTAAAGTTTTTTCCACTGGAGATCTATACTTAAATACTAAATGACAGGCAGATGCATGCAGAATTAATATATGTAATTAATGTATGTGTCAATGGTGTGAGTTTTGTTAGGAACGAAACACAATTTGTTTTGCAAAGCTTGACACTGATTTTGACTGCAAATTCAATTTCTCATGAATCATTTTGTTTATCTCTAGGCAGCACCATTCCCACCCTGGCATACTGAACTTCTCTCGCCTTCCCATTGTGATGTGGTGTGGGTCTCGTATTGGGATCTTTCACTTTCTTTCACTCTACTCGTTGTCATTCTAGATAGATAGATAGATAGATAGATAGATAGATAGATAGATAGATAGATAGATAGATAGATAGATAGATAGATAGATAGATAGATAGATAGATAGATACTTTATTAATCCCAAGGGGAAATTCACATACTTTACTTCTAGCAACCTTTTGTCATCCATTCACCCTTTCATAGCCTACCTTTGTGCCCATGCTGATCTGAAGCCACTAGTTTTTGTGTACAGCCTTGAGTCCTGCAAAACTAAAAACGACATCTTCTGTTTCCACAGTGTAGTATGGATGCCTCCGTTTATCAAACCACTGTGGTTAAAAGGAACAGGAAAAGGTTTCACTTGTAACCCATTCACCTGTAAAAGTGTGCCTGTGAGGTGAACTTAATGTTCCCATTGCTTTTGATGCTGGAGCGCTGCTACAATTAGTAAAGGATCCAGATGAAGGTGCTGATCTGGTGCTATCTAGTTGACTGAGGTGGCAGGACTTAGTGAGAGGAGTGCTGCCACCAGATGTCAGTCGGCTGGTTTTCAGACAGACTTTAAGCATTTGATCGATGTGTAACGTGAAGTGAATCTGCTAACCTTATGAGTTCTTTGCCACACCGTCTATCAACCGTCCATCAGAGGGCGCTGAAACACCCACAACTCGCACAGCCTGAGTACCAGCAGCCTTCTACCAGAGTTTACCATAAAGTCTTTCACAAAGAAAGCCAAAGACATTTTTTGAAGCGGGCACACAGGAAGCATATGAAAGATACGCTGGTAACAGAAAATGGCAGGGAGTAAAGAAACTTCCTGTGCACCTGGCCTTTAAAATGAAAACAACTTGAGTCACGTTCTATTCGTGTGGGAAATCATGAACTGCACAGAAGTGAGTGGCAGCAAAGGTTCAATTGAGGTAGAAAAGCTTAAATGGAGGTTTGAGGGGCAACCCAGTGATAATGGAGGCATAAAGGGAGTCGGCGTTAATGTGCTGGAAAAGGGGACAAGGCAGCCCAGCTGGACAGAGGGGGCAAAGTCCTGTGCTTATCCCTCTTGTGACTAAAAGTCAAATGTTTCTTATCATTACACTAGCAGTCTGGGCATGCGTCATTCTGGCATCATGGAGTGCAAACCATAACCATAAATGCTTGAGCTTTTTTGATGTACATGTAGATTGAAGTTAGAAATACAATTGGCTCAAAAGTATGAGGGTAGAATGAAGAGTAAAGCTCCCAAGTCTTACTCCTGACGGGATGGGAATATTATTATTATTATTTTTTTTGTTCTTTATTTTGTTAGTTTTTCACATACCCCTTGGGGTCAGAGCGCAGGGTCAGCCATTGTACAACGCCCCTGGAGCAGTTACAGGTCTTGCTCAAGGGCGCAGCAGAGTAGGATCTCTTTTGGCAGTGACAGGGATTTGAACCAGCAACCTTCTGGATACCAGCGCAGATTCTTAACCTCAGAGCCACCACTCCACCCTTATATATGGAGGCACGACACTTGTGAGGTCCTGTGCTCCCCCTCACCCACTCAGGTCTGCTGATGAACAGTGCCTGGTGAGGCCACCAAAATCTCAGTCCAGGCTGTTTTCATGTCTAACTACTGGCTGATGGAACAAGCTGCCTACCTCCATTCCAATTTCTGAGACCTTCAATGTGTTTCAGAAGAGATTGAAGACTCTTTTGTTTGGTGAATTTCTGTCTAACGTTACGTTTTGTAAACTAGGAATCATAATTTGCTTGTGTTTTTGTTCTGAGGTCTTCACTTGTGATGGTCAATTTTTTTAACCTTACCCTGC
Organism: Erpetoichthys calabaricus; assembly: GCF_900747795.2. Lineage (NCBI taxonomy): Eukaryota > Metazoa > Chordata > Cladistia > Polypteriformes > Polypteridae > Erpetoichthys > Erpetoichthys calabaricus. The sequence goes on from NC_041398.2 coordinate 70,065,669, forward strand.
CCCATTTGTTCCCAAACAGTTCCCCCAACTGATGTTCACTCAATTATGCTGACCTCTTTTGCAATCTGATTTGGATATAAGCATCTGCTCAGCAAATACATGTAAATGTAGTGACGCATATCTATTTTTCTACATAGGCACCAGATAACTGAGTATATTTTTTACCAGCAACAAGCAAGTTTTGTGAAGTCATCATGGCAGAAGTCCAGACTGCATTTCCACAGCCACATCCTGACACCATTGTCAACTTTTATTGGCTGTGATGTCCAGGAAGGTCTAATTTCCGTTTTGGACAACAGTTATCACTATGAACAGCTTGCATATGTCGATGAGTTTCAATTGGAGCAACACCCCTTGCCATCAAGAGCTCAATTCCAACATGTTGCCTAAATGACACAGTCAGGGTTCCAACCCATAGACACAAGCAAAACAACCGTTCAGTGCTGCCAACTGAAGTGACGGAGGACAGCCTACAAAATGTGTCAGCACTTGTCGCATATCAGTTGATCAGATATGAAATTGGAGGTGTTATTTTTATATATACTGTCACACATGTGCGCATGTGGGACAGTTTACAGGCTCAAATAGTGTTATTTGTCAGCCAGACTGGGGGTTGGCGCTCCCACCTGATCCTCTCTCCTCTTGTTCCTCTGCCTCTCAGTGACATCACCACTGGTCCATCCACTGATGACATCATTTCTGGTATCCAGAATCCAACTTCCTGCCACATCAGTTCCTGTTCCAGCCGCCCTGACTCCTTCTCTTCCTCCTATCCACCATATTTATAGAACAAACTCAACCTGTTAGTCAGTTCAGTTGTGAACTCCGCTATGTAAAGATGTGTTTCTTTCATTTGCTGATTTTTCAGTATACGGGGTGGCCATCCCCAAACCTTTTTCTGTCTGTTGCCTAATTTTGTACCACAATTCATATACTGTATATTGTACATATGGCTGCTCCCCCGCACCCAGGACATGAATCTTTGGTTGTTCCCCACCTCTAACACAAACACCAGCCTCGTGAGCTAAAAGAAGCCTCCTTTTGCTGTCAAACTCACTTTGAGCCCTGACATGTTGTCCAGTGGTGGGGCTGCTCCAGTCCCTCAAGTTCTCCCCTACTAGAGAAGCATCAGTGATGAGATGTGACACTACAACCTGACTCTACTTAAATGAAACAAGCAGGCCTCATGATGACACTGCCCTCAGGGCCTGAATCGCTGATCCTTTAAAACCAAAGGTGTGTTGTCTGACACTCAAGGGTCACTTCAGTCAAAGATTTTACTCCCAGCCTCATTGCATGGTATTACTATCTCGTAGTTCTATTACTTTTCATTAACTTTGTTCAAGTTTCTGTTTTTTGTGTTCCTTGATCTCTGCTCATGAGCTTCTCTGAATTATGACCCCAATTTAATCAAAATCTCGGTCCATTGTCTGAACTTGCAGTACATAAATAATTCCGTAACAGAGAGCACAGCTCTAAACAGCAATGATTCTCCATCAATAAAAACCACCCGGTTTTGGGTCATTCTTGGTTGCAGACAGAAATTCAGTGGATGACTGCTGATGAACAAACATTTCGACTCACATACGGTTTCTCAAAGCTGACACTAAAATGTCGATTCAGAAAATATCAAATGTGGAACTCACTAAAGAGTTTTTGGGGTTTAAAAGTTTTTTTAAGGAATGGTCTTCCCTAAAGCCCTGTTGTCACCTCGCTATATACTTGTTGTAATAAGCTTACAAAGAAAGCACTTCCACAAAAGGAAAAGAGTTGGGGACTGTCCCCGTATAATGTCCATTGGACAAACGAAAAGACTTGAATCGTGATTAAAATGCATTTACAGCAATTGACAGTAGGTAACGGAAATGTTGGCCTTTTATACAAGGACAAAGTGGAGGACGGAAATGAGTTGGCAGGAGATGACGTTGAAACTGTTGGACGGATACAACGTCATCAAAGAGGGACCGGAAGTGATGTAATGAAGGAAGCGATGTCATCAAATGGAGTCGGAAGTTACGTCATTGGTGGGTGCCGGAAGTGTTGTCTGGGTGGCCATCTTGGAACCCGGAAGTAAAGTACTGTTGTGATGTGAGATTTTGCATATAACTTGATAAATATTTTGTATGTCTTTATTTGTAATTTAGGCAAAGCAATGTAATATTAGTGTTACATTAGTGAGAAGCATTCATGTTTACCCCCCCTTTAGGAATCGGTCTCTTTGAATTTTACGACACAGTTGGGGGCTGGGGGGGGTGCCTTAAACAAGTTTAATAAGTGTTTCTCTGCTAAAGTCTTTCAACCCCCACAAGAAAGCCAGGCTGCCTAACTGCCAAGCTTTACCTTAACATACGGTCTTGGGGGGTGGCAGGTGTCAAGATGTTCTATTCCCCCATTGGTCTGAAGTATGGCTGTTTGGAATTGGCTTGGATCAGAAGCCTTTAAGTACCATGATGTCCTATTGGCTCTAGGGGTTGGAGAGAACATCTATAAATCTGCTTGCTCAACCACACTCTCTCTCTTACTAACATCTGATGAAGACCTACTAAGCCTAAATGAATCCCCATCTATCTCATACTCCATTTTCTTTGCTGATCCTCTGTTGATCCACCTGTCGTCCATTTGCTCAAGCAGAACTCCAACCCATCACAACTATGAAGGAAGGGAAGCAGTAGGGCATATAATGTGAAAGACCTACCAGAACCTCCAAGTTTTTTGGGGGGGGTTTGAAAAATGATCTTCTGTAAACTGCAGTGATTTGGTGGCTTTGCACAGGAGAAAATGAAACAGTGTAGGAGTAGAAAGAAGAGAAAGAAATCAACAATTCAGCAGATATACTGAGTCTTTCAGGCGCTCCCCCTCACTCAGTCACTTGAGACGCATGCTTTGGCAGGAGGAGCTGTGTGGTAAACGGTGCAAATCGCCCTCCTGAAGACAGTGATAAATACGAATCAGCCCTCAGTGCAGCTGGGTCGAAGCCAGTCTCCCATTTTTCAGAAATTAGGTAACATTTTCAGCAGCGCACCAGATTTCCCATTTTTTAAGAAGTGATTACAATATCCAATGTAGCTTGAGTTACAACCCCATATTTTGCAGGGCTCGGGTGGGACTTTGTTCTGTTCAAAGTGCAGAGGTCAGTGTGAAGTTTTACCCAACACTCATTCTCAGTACCTGCTGCACTTTTGGCGTTGTAGGGGGAGCTGCTCACCCCAGTAGCTGCATCTTGAATGCCTTACCTTTACCGCCCCTCCAAACTCTGAGGTGGTTTACACAAACAAATCATCGTCATACATCCAATCGGAGTCTTCAAAAACAGTCAAGTAAACTGCCGAGTAACAGAGGACCTCATTTAAAGGAGAGCTCTGTTGTGCCTGAGGTGATATAAATGGCAGGCCCAAAGGTGGATTTTGTTGTGCTCAAGCAAAGATAATGAGAAAGTACCTGGAAGCAGGGTGGGAAATGATAAACTCTTAGGAGAAGGCTAGAATCAAGGTAAGGAGGTGGGGAGGTGGTCAATATCAGGGAAAGACTTAAGAAAAACAAAATTAGAGTCACAAGAACAGAGCTGAGAGGCCTGACAGAGCCTCTCTGAACAGAGATGTGAAACAAGGAATGAGAACCAAAGATTCGGGGGCCAGCTAATACGTGCAGCTATCTTAAATAATGGTGCCACACTTAGATGGCAAGGGGCCAACATGGCCGTGACCGTAAGCACAACAAAAACCGTAGTGTTGCACCAAACCCCATTTTTGTTAGAACATCAAAACACAGATTACGAGGATAAAAGAGAAAGATGAAGTCAGAAACAGGTAGGAGTCAAATAACAGGAGATCCAAAGAGAACTAAATAACAAGCCAGAAATGAATTACAAAAAAGAAGGTTAAAAAAGTCATTGGAAAGTCCTATACAAACTGAGAATCATAAGCCCCTCACTGTTACATCTCAGTTAGGGGTCCTCTCCTAGCTGGGGTCCAATGTCTTTGTTGTCCATTTATTTAAGTTAACGTTAGTTTTGTTAATTATCTGCTGTATGTTCCTTGCCTGTGTTATGTTCCAGGAGTTTTCTGGGTGGTCCTCCAAGAGGTGGGACCAACTGCCCTCCATCCTATTAATCCAGGGCTCTCCCACAGTTCCTGGCAGTTCTAGTGAGTGGTGAGTTCTTATGCTTTGTGTTCTACTGTACTTTCTGATACTTTGGATTTTTTGACTTCATGCTCTGGATTGGGACTCTGATTGTGTTGGATTGTCTTATTGTTTTGGGCCAAACCTTTTGCCAATGTGCTCTATGGAGCTTCATTGTTATTGAAGAACAATTTTATGATATTAAACTTTTATTTTATAAAAATTCTGTTTGGCCCTTTTGGTGTCTAGCAGGGGTTTGTGATGGGATTTCTCCCTCTAGTGAGCATTTTTGGAAGTGTTTTGGAATTTCCATGCTTTGGAACTCCTAGAAACCTGGACATCATCATCATCAATAGTGGCATTTTGATGATGTCAAATGTTGATGAGATCACACGGTGGCAACAAGCATAGAGGTCTCCATGCAATGAAAGCAAAAAGAAAATAGCGCAAAAAAGATAATGGTGACTTGAAGAGATCACCAAATAATGCGGATTTGCTGCTTTGAACAGAAAAAAAGGCAAAGTGAAGTGATTTGTAAAGGACCTGGAGACGGTAGCAGTGAATGATATGGTCAGTAAGACAGAGCAAGGGGAAGATAACATGAAACTGAAACAAGTTAGGAGACGTAACCAAAATAATAAGTCAAAGTGAAGACATAAAAAGTGTTTTAGTTGTGAAACATCTTTAAGCAAACTAATTCTAACACCACAAAAAATATTTTACAAAATATCCTGAATCTTGGACACCAGGAGGAGCACAGCAGAGCGTTAAATATCTTCTGGCTATTGAGGTCATGATGTTCAACTTCCTGCAGTCACATGATGGCAGTGGAATCACATTGCTGTGCAAAATGGCAGCTGGTGTCTCAGCGGGTCGAAATCATAGTAAAACAAAATGATTATCGAAAAATAATAATGAACCAGAGAAATGATTTCAAATCTCAAAGTAAACATCAATATTGTATTACAGCAGGCCTAACACTATTATTCCTTTGAAACACTGGAGTAAATCATTGCAGTTAAAAATCCATCCATCCATCCATTTTCCAACCCGCTGAATCTGAACACAAGGTCACGGGGGTCTGCTGGAGCCAATCCCAGCCAACACAGGGCACAAGGCAGGAACCAATCCCGGGCAGGGTGCCAACCCACCGCAGGACACACACAAACACACCCACACACCAAGCACACACTAGGGCCAATTTAGAATCGCCAATCCACCTAACCTGCATGTCTTTGGACTGTGGGAGGAAACCGGAGCGCCCGGAGGAAACCCACGCAGACACGGGGAGAACATGCAAACTCCACGCAGGGAGGACCCGGGAAGCGAACCCAGGTCTCCCAACTGCGAGGCACTGCGCCACCGTGCCGCACGCAGTTAAAAATGAATAAGAAAATCAAAAACAATACAAAATTGCAAACAAGTGCACAAAAATAAATCTAGAACAACGTACGTGAATTTAGTTTCTGCGTCTTTCCTTTTATGCAGCTGGTGGCAAATCATAAAAAATAAAAGGATGAGAAAGGCTACAGATTTATGTGCTACGGGGCGGTGTACTTTCTTCTCATACTGATCAAGTGTGGCCTGTCACACCAGGACCTGAGTTGGCCTCAAAATCCATTTGCTGTACATCGGTATGTTGTATTTAAGCAACTGATTAGCGACCGTATCAACTGTACACGTTAAGGGGTATAAGTAGCCATTGTTGCTGTCGGTTTAGGTCGATGCAGGTGGTTGTCTAAGTTCATTTCTCTATATGTAAGTTTTACTGCATGCCTAAGGTTTGTTTCTTCCTTTTATTTCTTGTTCTTGTGCTGAGGGGGTCTTTCGTTGTCACCATTTGCTGCTGTATTTCTCATGCTACTTACAATCTGTGGTGTCATCACACGGAGCAGTGCTGCCACTTGTATGTTTCTATCTTAGCTTTTGGGTTCTATCAATAAAAAGCACAAAACCCCAATGAACTTCCCAGACATATTTACTGTATGTAGTGTTTAGGACCTTATCGACTTTTGTTTTTTTATTTTACTAAACATTTGGCTTGTGACTGTCTATAGGTTTCTAGGGTCATTATGGTCACACGTATAGAAGTTCAGTGAGTATTCCTGCTTGCACGTGCTAATCAACATACAGCATGTCAGCTCCCTCCAGTGCCATAATTATTGAGCGAACTACCTTAGCTCATCTCAGAACACATTTGTCATGACCAATGCAAATCCAGATCGACATTTGGCTGTGCACTGCCCTCTTTCTCTTTAGTGACCATTCTTTTATCAGCTCCTAAGAAAGTCAGCTTATTCCTGCTCTTTAAAATATCTTCACAATAAAACTTAAGGCCTTGTACCATTGTGGCTGCAGTATTTAGGCAGTGAATGCTGGGAGAAATAGCGCATCATACGTATTTACAGAAATACTTTTAAAATCCAAAGGAGCAGGTAGAGCAGCAGTTTAGGACTGAGCACTAGACATGGGGTGAGGGTCACTCCGCTGACCGGGCCTGGTGACATTTCCTGCCTCCTGAGCAGGTGTCGCTCTCTACGTTAATATCTCACAATCAAACAATTTCCTGTTCAGGATAAGATATGTGATAAGGTAGCATGTGAGCAGGGCCGCATGGGACATACAGTTTAACTGCCCCTGTCCTCACTAGATATGAGAAGATACATTTAATCCACATGCAAAATATTACAATACAGGCTTCAGTACTCCCACAATGCAGTGTATCGTCATAACAATAAACAAAATAAGAAATCTCTCAATTATATAAAAAAATCCTGGGACGAGACAAGACTTTCTCAGAGAGATACTTTCATGTCCCGCGAGACGAGATTTTGTGCCAAGAGATTTAACCACGCCTGGGGCCAGAAATAAAAGATGACAAAGTAGAAGGTCGTAAAGAATTCAAAAATGTTGGCACAATGCAAATGCAGAGCAGGTTAGAGATAATGAAAGTACTAAAATTCGAAAATCTCAAAAAAATGATAGTAAAGATCGCATTAGCGCAAACAAACGGAAATTATTACTCTGAAATAACGAAACTGCGAAAAGAGATCGAATATATTGTTTGGCATTAAACTTTAAGTCGGAGACTTGTAGATCGTCTAATTCGTGTTGCCATCAGGGAAAAGTAGTGTTTCTTCCCAATGAAGAGGCGTATCCGTGAGAATAAAAAGATTTGTTCTTTGGTGAAAGTGAAATCCACATACGCGAGCGGCAGAGACGCGAAATGGCTGGAGTGTGGCGCAGGCCAGGGGGGTGTCAAGCGAAGCAAGCAGGGGGTGAAGCCCCCTAGTAATCAACAAAATAATTTATATTATGTTTGGAGAAAATATTACCAATAAAGGAATAAAGCACAAAACATATTGGAGCAGACTGAAGTATCTATCGATCTCATTATGGCCAAGTACTACAGGGGGTCTGCATGAGACAGTATGGAGTCATGACCGACAGTGAACTCCATAGAAGCACCCCGTCTGCTCTGCAGCTTTGTAGGGAGCACTGTCTAGGGGCTGGGCATCCCATAATGTGGGCTATTAAAACTGGAGCACCATGAGGGTCAAGAGGTCCTGTGTTTCCAGTGGCAGGAGGTGATGTTGAAGCACAAAATCTATGAGGAGAACCTCAGGTGCCTGAGAGGAGCTGGATGAAGGAGTCAAACTACTGTATCTGGCAGAGCGAACAAAGCAGGAGTCGGGAACAGTGATGATTAACAAATGGAAAAAGACACCATGAAGAGAGACAGATGGTGACAAAGGGACAATGGGAGGTGAGCCATGATTGTTCTGGTTTTAAGCAGTGTGTTTGTTGTTTTGAACGGCTTTCCCAATGTCCTCTAAAGATTTAATGATCTGCCTGTTCTAATGTGAAATAATAAATACGTCTGGCTGTCTGGTGGCTCAAACCTGCACATATGTGGTGTCTGAGTGTGCAGTACAAACAATCAAAACATACATAATATAAGTTACTGAATTTTGCAATTGTGGAATTAAATGCAAACCGAATCTCGGCTCTTTCACTCATCCTGCACACTTTTCTGAAACTGTCCTGCAAGCTAATCGCTGCCTGCTCTTTCTAAATGAACACTCGCATTTCAACTTAGAGCAGACGTTGTAACTGTGACTGCCACTTTCATGACATTATAAGAATTAGCAAAATTTTACAAAACAGCATTATCAATATGTACACAGTACCATATGTGGAAACTCTGGAAAATGAAGGACACTGTGAAGTGCAGACCTGTAGATCGAGCTTTGAAGATTCTTGACCATTTGCAGTGTGAAAGCTAAATTATCTGCGTTATACGCAATTGGAAACTTTTAAATGAACACATTTCTCCATTTTTAAAGGCAGCATACACATAAGGACCCCGGATGTATATGTAATAGCTTAGGTTCATAATTGACTCTTTTATTTTTGGTATTCTTATTTCATAATGTTAAAAAATAGTGTTACATGAGAATGCCTTCTTCACCAAAGCGCATCACCTTGTCACCACACCCCATGTGTCGGCCCAGCATGGAACATTTTGAGATGTCTTAAGACATCAGGCTGTTTTCTTGTATATTGACTAAGTGTTTTGTGGTCTCAGTTGCTCTGTTTTATCAGTCAGTCAGAAGTATTGAACTGTATTGTGCTATTAATTATATTTTTAAGGTAATTTAGCGAATATGAGGCAGAGTGGTGGCTCTTTGGCTAAGGATCTTGCCTGGCATTATCGAAGCAGATTGGCATGGGCACGCTCGGCCCCAAAGAAGGCACTCGGAGTCTCAGGACAGGCAGCAGAATCAAGAGTTATTGTATGGCGCACACACAGACTCGCTTCAGATGGAATGAGCGAGCAGCTATGGGCAGCTCTTACATTTATTACAGTTCTTATCACACAAGTCATTATTCATCCTCATCTGACTCCTAACATTCCCCTGCTCTAGTTCTGCCCCGAAAACATTCCACAGCTGAGGGGGTGTCAGACCCCTCTCTGTCCATCATGTCTGTCTGACAAGGCCTACCCGTACTCCCTACTAGCTCAGCGCTTGCTGCCATTAGTTACAACCGAAGAGTTCACACTCCCTTTCCACACGAGAGGTCCATCCTTCTCCAGCTCTCCTGCATGTCTAACCATTGGCTTATGAACTATTGGTGGTTTCTAGCTCATACAGAATAATAAAAATATGTAAGCATAACCCTTTTTACTCCTAACTCTTCAAGTGAAATACAATACTTATTTTCTCATGTGCATATAATACTTTTGTAGTAGATTACCAATTTTAAGGATGCACTTTTCTATAGTATCTCGGTGGTTGGAGGGGCTCCTACTCTGCTGGGCCCTTGAGTAAGGCCCTTAACCTGAAAATTGCTCCAGCGATGCTACACAATGGCTGATCCTGCACTTTGACCTCCAAAGGTCATATGAAAAGACAATTTCCCCGCTGGGATTAACAAAGCGTGTCAAATAAACATTTAGTGTGTGTGTTTCAGTATAGAGTGTTAACAATGATTAATGGCCCAAATGGCATCTTTTAGGTGATGGTGTCTCTAACATGCAGTAGGAGAATTAACGGAGAAAACTGAAGAAATAGCTGCGTATGGAGGAAGTCAGTCTGAGATATCCCACCATAGGTAACTTGGATTGCAATGAAGAGATTACAAAATATATTTCAAAAAATGGGAAATTACCCATTTTCAGAACTGAATAATATCTCTGTGATGATGCAGCAGTTAGGTGACGGATTGCACGTCCTCTCAGTACCCGTGCAGATTTTGCTCCAGGTTTTTCGTTTTTTCTGCCACCTTCAAAGATGAGAGTGTCAAATTACTTGGTCTTGAATGTTCTCCTTGTTACTGAGCATCAATGTATGCGTTTGCTCTGTGATTGGTTAGAGAGCCATTCGGGGAGGATAACATAATGGTAACTTAGCCAGCCACACCGTTTCCAGCCCGTGCAGTGGGCTCTTGTCACTGTGGTAATGGGTCTAACTTTTGAATGTCTAATGAAATGATATGCTGACCCCAGGTTGGCAACTTAGGGTCAGGGTCAGAACATCACCAATAAGTAGGCCAGAACTATATAAGGCCTCCTTGGACAAGCCAGTGGTCTGGGCTTTATCATTCTGTGTGGGTATGCAAGACTGACTAGCAATGATGGCCCGCAAATGCAGAGTGTCACGCCCGGTACTATTTAAGAAATGATTGTGCTGCCATTCACTGTGAACTGAAGAGAGATTTCTTCTACTAAATGACACGTAATGAAACTCCGATCACACGGCTTCCAGAGTTTAAAAAAAAATCAAGTGGAATTACAATAGAATTTTATATTTATGCAGGAAATGCTTACCACAAATGGAACAACCAGTAAAAATTCAAACCACTCAATATTTCTCCTTTGAAAACACAATATTACAAATGTAGATGGCAAAGCCTTTTCCTGGAAAGCTTTTTCTCTCTCCCCTTAAACCTCTGAAAATTTATCTTTCTTTAACTTAATCGGTGATTCTGAGAAGTGACCTCCCGCTGTGCATTTGATTGGGAGCTGCTTGACCGATGCGCAGTGTTGCGTCACCAGTCTTAATGTGTAATTTGCCTCCATTTGATCCTCTCTGTGTTGTGATCACTAGACGTGTGACTAGAATTATTGTGCGCTGATCATGAAACCAGGAGATGATAAGGGTGCTGAAAGATGTAGGGAGGGATGGACGACCTACTGGGTGGTCCACAACATCTCAAAGAGTATTAAGCCATCAATGACCTACTCAGCCCAGCTTAGTGTTATGTTGTGATGCCATTTTGTTTTTCTTTTAATGTTGCCTTATTCTGACAATGGCCATGGTGATGAGTCCCATAATTCTCTGCAGTTGCACTACACATGATGACAATGTCATGACCATAAAAATATTGGCGTGTTCTGTATGTCGTATCCAAGATTGGATTGTTAGAATACTGGCATCGTTTCTTAGCGCTTTTCTGCTCTGAACTCTTGACTATAATTCTGGTTTTATCCTTGTGTGTCTCTGATCAATGGCTTCCTCCCAGGCCTTTAAAAAATCTCTTAGCTGTCTTTTAGATAGAACATAAGCAGAATTAACATCAGAAACCAAACAAAGGACGTGGTTATCAGGATCTGTCAGTGATATTATTGGTTCATTTTCTCATTAGTGCAGTGTACGGTGAAATTCTTACTTGGTTGTAATCGACATGCAACATGTCAGTACAATAGTGCAGGAGTCGCCAACTCCTCTCCTGGAGAACATTCATTCTAACCCTTTTCTTAATTAGTGGCCTGTGTTTGCTGCTAATTAACTTCTTTTGAATTAATTGTAATTGATTTGCTCTTGCAGACTCAGACCCCTTAAATTTTTGTTTTTCCTTAATTAGCAGCCAAACAATAATGAGATACAAATTGAACCAAAACATGACTAGCAGTCTGTATCCATCATACAGTATATGGAAATAAAGAAAGACGAAGGTCGCAGGAATGTCCCCAAAACATTTTAACTGCGCTCTTAGAAAAGATAAAATCAACAATCTCAGAAATGTCTGCTATTGCACAATGAGAGCAGCAACAAGCCATGGAATTAAAGAACGGGTTTAATTAACAACAAGAATCAGCGCCTGATTGAGCAACTGGTTGGAATGAAAATGGTTGGAGTTTGAGGCCCTGACTTAGTTGGTCTTCTGTTGCCTCACACATTTCACATTTCATTTCTGTTTGGGTGTAGTTTAAGGAAAGAAATGAAGCAATTCAGAAGAACTATGAATAAATTCAGGGGAACAAATCCATCCATCCATCCATTCTCTTCCGCTTATCCGAGGTCGGGTCGCGGGGGTAGCAGCTTGAGCAGAGATGCCCAGACTTCCCTCTCCCTGGCCACTTCTAGCTCTTCCGGGAGAATCCCGAGGCATTCCCAGGCCAGCCGGGAGACATAGTCTCTCCAGCGTCTCCTGGGTCTTCCCCGGGGCCTCCTCCCAGTTGGACGTGCCCGGAACACCTCACCAGGGAGGCGTCCAGGAGGCATCCTGATCAGATGCCCGAGCCACCTCATCTGACTCCTCTCGATGCGGAGGAGCAGCGGCTCTACTCTGAGCCTCTCCCGGATGACTGAGCTTCTCACCCTATCTTTAAGGGAAAGCCCAGACACCCTGCGGAGGAAACTCATTTCAGCCACTTGTATTCGCGATCTCGTTCTTTCGGTCACTACCCATAGCTCATGACCATAGGTGAGGGTAGGAACATAGATCCATCCATCCATCCATCCATCCATTTTCCAACCCGCTGAATCCGAACACAGGGTCACGGGGGTCTGCCGGAGCCAATCCCAGCCAACACAGGGCACAAGGCAGGAAACAATCCTGGGCAGGGTGCCAACCCACCGCAGGACACACACACACACACAAAGCACACACTAGGGCCAATTTAGAATCGCCAATCCACCTAACCTGCATGTCTTTGGACTGTGGGAGGAAACCAGAGCGCCCGGAGGAAACCCACGCAGACACAGGGAGAACATGCAAACTCCACGCAGGGAGGACCCGGGAATCGAACCCAGGTCCCCAGATCTCCCAACTGCGAGGTAGCAGCGCTACCCACTGCGCCACCGTGCCGCCCGGCACATAGATCGACTGGTAAATTGAGAGCTTTGCCATATGGCTCAGCTCCTTTTTCACCACGATAGACCGATGCAGAGCCCGCATTACTGCGGACACCGCACCGATCCGCCTGTCGATCTCACGCTCAATTCTTCCCTCACTCGTGAACAAGACCCCAAGATACTTGATTTAAATACTTGATTTAAACTTAAATTCAGGGGAACAAATCTTAAAGCAAATCAATTAAAATTCATTCAAAAGAAGTTAATTAGCAGCAGAAACAGGTCACTATTTAAGAAAAGGGTTAGAATGAAAACCTGTAGCCACTGTGGCCCTCCAGGACCAGAGTTTGAGAACCCTGCAATAGTGAGTATACCAACCATACCTCAAAACGTCTGTCTGAAATACCTGAGAAATCTCAAATCATAGAGAGACTACAACAATGAGAAATAAGTCAACAAAAGCCATTCAGAACTTGAATAGCCATTGTTTGGCTTTCCCCAGCAATAGCAGCTTTTTCCACACATGGAGGATGACACACCGGGTGAGCAGGAGAAAAATCCTAAAGGACCATGACTACGGTTCGGCTCCAGATTCAGCAATTGTCGACCTAGTGCTTGATGAAAACATGTCTCTCAGAGAGGAGATCCTCCAGCTGAGGAAACAAATTGAGACCCTCACAATGAAGCAGCGGTTTGGCATTCACCATTTTCCTGGCTCAGACAGAGACATTCACTTTTTTTTACAAGATGAGATGTCCAGCAGATTCATGTTATTATGTATTGTATTGGCACTGAGCGCCACAAAGGATGGATTCTCTGCTCTTTACATGGCTCTTTGAGGTGGCTTGCTCTCCTTAAAAGGACTGCTTGCCTTTTGCTGCACTAGTTGTACAGTACATAGCGCATGCGACTGTACAGAATTGCCATTTTCATAGGCGCTCCTGCTATTGATGATGTAATTGATGCATTGATTTATCAGTATGCTGCTGCTGGAATATGTGAATTTCCCCTTGGGATTAATAAAGTATCTATCTATCTATCTATCTATCTATCTATCTATCTATCTATCTATCTATCTATCTATCTATCTATCTATCTAATGCCAGCTCACTCCTTTGTGACTCACCCCTGGCTGATTTAACTTGTCCAGCGCCATGGCAGTATTGAGCGTACATACAGTACATACTCACCTGTCCCTGAATAAAGTTTAATGAGTAATTATTGCAATTCTGTTTTTTTTAAAGAAGCCTAATGTAATCACATATTTATCCCATTTAAGTTTATAGTAGACACAAATTTTTAATATCTCCAGATTTTACCTTGTTAATTATAGACGTAGCTTAAAAGTTATAGTATGAAGCCCTTCCCCTTTTTAGCTCCTGATGTTTGGCACAATGTTTGAATAATACAACTTATGTTATTTACTGTAATTTTGGGTACATCTTGAAGTGATTGGGTGATACATGCCATAACTTATCCATTTTGATATCAGTGCCAGAAGTGCAGCAGCTGGCTGACGTGGAATCCAGAAGAGTGTGTGTGTATAGCCGATTGGGAGCTGCTGCAAGTTATCAGAAATCAAGGAGAAAATGCCCTCCTATTGTAGCAGAGGTTGTTGTTTGTAATTTTTGCTTCTAAGTGTTTACAGCTTTACAGAGGATGAGGACAAAAGAGCAGTAACCAGTCAGGTGTCCTTGAGTATGTTACTCACCGTTTATGTAAAGGAGTCTTGTTGAATCGGCCTTTGAGAATTCTAAACATGTGGATTAGGTCCTCACATAGCCTTCTTTGCTTAAAGGATAAGTCTGGTATTTTTCAAGTTGATAGTTATTTCTTCACAAAGATGACATGTGTGAGATTTCCGCAAGAAATTGTGTTCCAAAGTCAAACATTTTCTCTAAATTTTTAAACATACGTTGCCCATCATGACTCTTAACACTGGAATTCATGCATGGGTATCACCAGAAAACAAAAGCCTTAAAGCTTACTAAATATGTCCACTTTGAAACAGGAAACATTTTTATTTAAGAAAATGTGCCTTTTCCACTTTGAGACATCCTTGTGTTCATAAAAGGAAACTAGAAATAATGACTTTATCATGGATTTGTGGACCTATTTTTCTTGATGTAAGAATACTTTTTCTGCTCACATCCTGTGTTGTGATTGGAGTTATGACAGCATGACAAGCCCCCAGCACCAAGCCCTATACTGCTTATTATCCTATGTTTTCAACAGTTATGTTCTCCAATATCTTGTAATGACAGACTGATGAACTCACATCATAGGATTATTTTTCCTGAACGGTGCATTCTTTCTGTCCATTACATTCTGTGCTGTTATTTTACAACACCTATAGAGCGAGTTTCTCACGGAAGGGCAATGAAGTGAAAACAGCACAGAAGACTTTCATTGTACTCTGTACAAATCAATCCGTAAATACATGAAGTGAACATGCCAAACTCACGCAGACCCTGGCATTATGAGGCAGGAATGACAGCTCTGTGGTACCTGTAGAAGCCAACATAAAAGGAGCTCCATGAATAGTGGCGGTGGTGGCTGCAGGGTCATGGCTTGGTGGAGCAAAGGTGTAAACCACAGACACAGCACTACTGAGTGAGGCGGAAGTGTGTGATGCCCCCTGGTGGAGGCAGCTGCTGAAATAATTAAATGAGCTTCATTCATAGTGAAAGAATACAAACGATTGTAAGTGTGCTTTTTGCAGTTATCATTGCCTAGTTATCTGCAGGACATAGACGGCATCTAGACATTAAAATTCAGTGTCAATAGCAGTGCTTGGTGATGTCTTTACAAGATAAATCTCCTTTTTTAAATGGCTGAATCTCAGAACAATTATTTGCTTTTTGTGTATTTACCTTCTTGAAACAACATGGATAATGATATTTTTCAATATGTGTGCAATCTCAAGACACAGATCAATATTACATAACATTTTAGGCTTGAAAAGTGGACATATCTGGTAAATTTTAAGACTGTTGTTTTCTAGCAGTACCCATGCCCACGAATTCCAGAGTAAAACATCAGTGTGGGCAGGATATTATTTTGAGTTCAAAGAAATTGCTTGACTGTGGAACACAATTCCACAATATATATAGGACCTTTGTGAAGAAAAGCCGTTGACTTGAAAAATACCAAACTTACCCTTTAAGACTATTTTGGTTTCTTTTCAAACACTAAGTTATACTCAGCACAGTTCCAAAACCTGCTGTTTTTAATGTAACGTGCCCGTATCGGGAGGAACTCCTGATGTTGTAGGCAGCTGTTTTATAGAAAGTGGTCAACGATTCATCACGGACAAAGTTTAACTCTGCATTCTGTTTCCTGTCTGGTCTTCAGGAACCATAATCTCTAAAAGGAAGCCAAACTAAAGGTGTACAAGAGCGTCTGTGTCACTACCACTACTACTATTACTACTGTTAAGTATCAAGACCTACAAACTTTTGAGAGACTTCATCAGTGCCATCCCTGGAATATGGTCCAATATGAAATGCAAAGATAAACACACTGATTATACAGTAAGTTTATAATTAGGACTACCATAAAATTCTTACTTTCATGTGCTTTTCTGACACCATGATTAGTAAGCAGAACTATTTTACTGTACCTCAGGATTTTAATGGTGTACTCACCAAAAGCATATTTTATTCCATACCGTGCCCAAACACAATTGTCCCCCTTCCCTACTCCTGAGCTGGCCTGCACTCACACTGCGTTTAACGTTCTGGGCCTAGGCGCACTTCCGTCATGACCACGCGACTTCACGTAAAGCCAAAACAAGATCTGAACACGGTGTGACAGCATGCATGTCAAAATTATTTTACTTATTTTGTGGTTGTTTTGGAGTCGTGTAGGACAAGATAACGCTCTACCCTCTTACAGATTTGTTGAGTGTGCAGCACAGCGTTTTGCTGTTAATCGTGCTGCCATTTTTACGGTGACAAATGATTTTCTTGCCAACTACAATTCACGTTCATGTGTAAGGTGAGAATAAAAACCTGTTTTTAACTCAAAAGATATTGAATGAAATGAGAGTTGCACTATCTGACTGGTCGCATCATTGACATAATGTCTGATTTCCGTGCTTGAGCACGTTTAGCGATCACACTGTTCCGAAATCCTGCTGAACTGTGCTTGGGCCCACCTCTTCCAAGCAGGCCACAGCACTGTGTGGTTGGCCCACCACGGAGCAATCACACTAGTCAAACGAATTAGACTTCTGCAGGGTTACATGTGGACAAACATGCTTGGGCATGGAACGTATTGCCCGTGTAAGTACACCATAATTCCTGTCTACTTACTGAGGCGAAGGAGTCTAACATCATCATGATCAGGCAGAACCATCTGTACTGGATGGGTCATTACGTCAGAATGGAGAATTGCTTACATTTATATTTACTTATTTGGCTGACTCCTTTATTCAAGATAGCATACAGTATTTATGATAGAATTGGTTACATTTCTTTCGGGTTTCCAATTGGACCCCAGGTAGGTCAAGTTGACTTGCTCATGGTCACACAGCGTGAGTAGTGGGATTTGAACCCCCAACCTCAAGGTTTGAAGTCCAAAATCTTAACCACTACACCTACACTGCCTCCAAGTTCTGTGTTTGCCAATGAGCCTTCTACTCCCAAAGAACTCAGAGTGGCTGAAGGAAGAGGTTCAAACCCCCCCTTAAAGCCATATATTAAAACATCACAAAGACTCCAACTGTGCAACATCCCATTTGGTGTCCCAAGATTCATTAAGAAGCTCTTCATTTTGAGACTGACTACCTTTCTGGTGAACTGGGCAAACGTCAGCAATAGAAGGAGAGGGAGGTGAAGCCAGTTTTCTATAAGCTGATGCCCCTGCATTTCCATTGTCTTTTGCCAAAACTTTGGAAAACACAAAACTAATTAAGAACACTCAGAACGCCCTGATGGCCATTGCTGTTATTTCAATTGACACCAGGAGAGAGAATGAGCAAGAGAGACCACAGCTGTACACAGTAGTCCAGATTCAGTCTCTCCAGTGTATCATACAAGTCAGATCTTAACATTTCCTGGTTGGCATTCAACCATTTTAAGAAGATAATATGGCATTTCAGTTACTTTTATGATTGCTTTCATGCATTGCTTCAGTCGTGAGGGTGTTGTGAACTCCTAATTGTTTTTCAGAGGTCATTCATGTATTTCTGTATTGCCCATCTTGTCTACATGATTGATGTTCGTACTTCTTGCATGTAGCACTTTGAATTTGTCTACGTTAATCTTCATCTTCCAAGTTTTGGCCCACCTTAGATGGTTGTCCAGATCCTTTTGCAGAAGGCATATCCAATTTGTGAAGTAAACTGGTGTCATGTATTTGGTGTTGGTGCTACTGAGACGGACTAACGGTCTTTGAAATCCCATAATTAGATTAGGCGTCTTAAAACTGAATCCTCCTGCACAGTGCATCCCATTAGTTTGGAATCTGTCACTAGGTCCATAGAACGTACAGAAGACAGAATGATAAAAAGCCAAAGGTAAAACAGATAAAACTAAACTCACTTTTTTTCAGCATAACTCCCCATGATCACTAATACACCAGTTAAAATGTGAACAGAGCTTTTCTTTGACACTAAGATAACACACACGTTGTGTAGCCTGTGGACCTGCTCTTCTGTAGTTGAACTGACGTCATCTTCGCCAGCGTTGTGCATCCTCCAGAGGTAGTCCTATGGACTGGAGAGCAGATGGAAGTCTTATGGCTTCTTAGAATTCACAGTTTTGCACAATGGCCTTTACAGGGTGTGCTGTATGAATGGTAACATTGTCATGAAGCAAAACGTGGATGGTTGACGTCATTTTTTTCTAACTGACCTGTACAAATGCACAGCAGACTACTTCAGTACTGACCAGGGATATGGGTCTTTTGAGACACGTAATCAGTAGGAGATACACCTTCATTATTTTTCACAATTGTGTGCATGATCTGGCATGGACGTTGAAATTCTTTGGTGTTTGTAATTTAGCGTGCTTCCATTGTTTTCATTGTTTTGTGGATTGTGTGTCATAGTGCTGCTCCAAGCTTCATCCCCAGATATAAAACGTTTCTTACATTTCTTCCAGTTTAAAATTATTTGCCTAAGATTCACAATTGATCATTGCATGCAGTGATGCCTCCTTTCAGAACACAACATCCTAGGCACCCGGAATGAACAGAACTTGTTTAATTCTGATGAGGACAATGATTACCCCTGACCCATAACTAATCCTGATAGTGTCTGTATCCTCACATACCATTACTCCAGACCTGGAATCTTTTTTGAGAAATTTCCTGCCATGTTGGAATTCTGCAACCCATCTCTCCACCATAGCATATGAAGAGGTCTGGTCCTGGTACCTGCTAATTGGTGAGAATTCGCCTTCCCTGGAGTATTAGAAATGCAGTGATAGTACAATACTTGATTTTCTGGTTTTCAACTTTAATGATGACCTGGTTCAGAAACAAGAAACATGAGCTATAAACCACAAGTTGTAGCAAACCTCTGTCCATTTACAAAATCAGCAGCACAGAAGGCCCTTTCAGGCTCAGGCTCCAAAATATTTACTCTCCCTTTTAAGGCGACACTGAGTCCTGTCCATTGGACAGCCATGTGCTGACATTGTTTAAATTCAATTGACTCAACTTGCCCTTCAAATACACGAAATGTATTTAAATAATGCTTACTTTTAGTTTGAACCTTAACAGTGACAGTGCCATATCTCACATGCATATTTTAATATATTGATGTAGCCATTGTTTTATGACTTTATAAATAATAAAAAACTGACCATTTCAGAAAACAGCAGTGATCATTTAGGCTTTTGTATACTGAGGTTTGTTTAGTACCCATGGAGTCTGCAGGTATGTAATGTCTGTAACAGTGGCGTAGGCCCAGCCAATCAGATCACTGTATATGAAATTTTGATTGGGTATTTGTCACTTTATTTTCCTTCAGTTTCAAAGTGGTATGTCAAATCCCATTGGCTTACTGAATTTTGAATAAATAAATAAATAAATACAGTCATAAGAAAAGTGTGGGAACCCCCCTTAATTCTTTGGATTTTTATTTATCATTGGCTGAGCTTTCAAAGTAGCAACTTCCTTTTAATATTTGACATGCCTTATGGAAACAGTAGTATTTCAGCAGTACCATTAAGTTTATTGGATTAACAGAAAATATGCAATACGCATCATAACAAAATTAGACAGGTGCATAAATTTGGGCACCCCAACAGAGATATCACATCAATACTTAGTTGAGCCTCCTTTTGCAAATATAACAGCCTCTAGACGTCTCCTACAGCCTTTGATGAGTGTCTGGATGGAGGTACAGTGTTTTTGACCATTCTTCCATACAAAATTTCTCCAGTTCAGTTAAATTTGATGGCTGCCGATATGAACAGCCTGCTTCAAATCATCCCATAGATTTTCGATGATGTTCAAGTCAGGGGACTGTGACGGCCATTCCAGAACATTGTACTTCTCCCTCTGCATGAATGCCTTTGTAGATTTCAAACTGTGTTTTGGGTCATTGTCTTGTTGGAATATCCAACCCCTGCGTAACTTCAGCTTTGTGACTGATGCTTGAACATTATCCTGAAGAATTTGTTGATATTGGGTTGAATTCATCTGACTCTCGACTTTAACAAGGGCCCCAGTCCCTGAACTAGCCACACAGCCCCACAGCATGATGGAACCTCCATCAAATTTGACAGTAGGCAGCAGATGTTTTTCTTGGAATGCGGTGTTCTTCTTCCACCATGCAGAATGCTTTTTCTTATGACCAAATAACTCAATTTTTGTCTCATCAGTCCAAAGCACTTTGTTCCAAAATGAATCTGGCTTGTCTAAATGAGCATTTGCATACAACAAGCGACTCTGTTTGTGGCCTGAGTGCAGAAAGGGCTTCTTTCTCATCACCCTGCCATACAGATGTTCTTTGTGCAAATTGCGCTGAATTGTAGAACAATGTACAGATACACCATCTGCAGCAAGATGTTCTTGCAGGTCTTTGGAGGTGACTGTGGGTTGTCTGTAACCATTCTCACAATCCTGCTCATATGCCGCTCCTGTATTTTTCTTGGCCTACCAGACCTGCTGGGTTTAACAGCAACTGTGCCTGTGGCCTTCCATTTCCTAATTACATTCCTTACAGTTGAAACTGACAGTTTAAACCTCTGAGATAGCTTTTTATAGCCTTCCCCTAAACTATGATACTGAACAATCTTTGTGTTCAGATCTTTTGAGAGTTGCTTTGAGGATCCCATGCTGTCACTCTTCAGAGGAAAGTCAAAGGGAAGCACAACTTGCAATTGACCACCTTAAATACATTTTCTCATGATTGGACACACCTGTCTATGAAGTTCAAGGCTTAACGAGCTAATCCAACCAATTTGGTGTTGCAAGTAATCAGTATTGAGCAGTTACATGCATTCAAATCAGCAAAATTACAAGGGGACCCACATTTTTGCTCAGCCAGTTTTTCACATTTGATTTAATTTCATACAACTAAATACTGCTTCACTAAAAATCTTTGTTCGGAAAACACCCCAGTACTCAGACGTTCCTAGGAAATGAATGACATACCACTGTTATCTTTTTTGTTGGAAGTACAGTACATTATTATGCAAGGAGACTGTGGAAGATTGTGGGTTCGCTTCCCGGTTCCTCCCTGTGTGGATAGCGCTTTGAGTACTGAGAAAAGCGCTATATAAATGTAATGAATTATAATTATTTATTATTATTATTATGCAAGCTGAGAGGGGTTCTCAAACTTTTTCATATGACTGTAAATAAGTGAGGCGGTGCTATGGTGTATGTGTAACCTAATTGCTAGTAATCATTAGACAGTTAACTGAAACTTAAGTTGCTTAATTGAGTATTTTAGACGAACACCGAGAGATAGTTTCTTATTTTGAGGAATTATTTCTGACATGGCAAAGCAAACAGAAACGCCAAGGTTTTTTTTTTTAAAAAGCCTCGTTTAGCCATATGGAGTAAAAATCCAGGATGCAGAATACACAGTGTTTCTCCAATAAATTAACAGAAAAGCGGAAACAAGTCAGCAAAAATTGTCATCTCTTTTGGAGGTGCTTGACTGCCCTGTGGACACTTCCCCTAATGCTAATGCTTTGTTGCGAGTAACGGTCACACTTCCAAGTACAACTTGCAGTGTTGAGAGAGTTTTTTCATCTGGCAATCAGATTAAGACGCATTTGAGATCATCGATGTCATCAGTTTGTTTTGGCAACTTGACTATCTTATCTTTTGAACACAATCTTGCTGAAAATTGAGATTGTGACAAAATCATCGACCAATCTAAAGCCCCAACTCCTGCATCTGGCATAACATTTTACAGGACAGGTAGGGACTGATTTTATGTGTGTGTGTCCGCCGTGGCACAACAACGTTTGATTGCCTTGATAATTTCTCCTCAACTATTGCATGATCTTAATAATTCAGTTTTGTGAATGTACCACAGTATGAATAGATGTATTTTTTGGACAAGTGCCCATATATATCCTACTGAAAACTAGAACTCCCATTTCAACACAGGCCCACCCTAAAATCTATTCCTGGCTATACCCCAGTCAGTAATAGAAATGATGTTTTTTAAAGAAAATTTCAATTTAAGTAAATGTTGACCAATTTTAAAAATGAACTCTTACCTGACTGTTAGCTGCATAGACGCTGGGAACTTCACTGAAGCTCATTTATTCAAAGTTTAAGAAGAGGATGGCTTGTGACAGTGTAGATACTGTACAACTGCGACAGTGCAAATAGAATTTTGCCTACAGGACATTCACGAGGCCCGGCCTACAAAACCTGAAGAGCTCTGGCCAAAGTCTGGTAGGCTTCTAACTTCTGAAGTGCACCTGAACAGAAAGGCAGGCTTGACGTTTTCATTTTGCTGTCTGGAGAGCAGCGTGGCTGTCACTGTTGTCCTGTTACAGTGACAAATCATTTCAGTCATTTGAGTCAAGTTTATTGTCATGTGTATTCAGTCCAATGAATTCTTACTTGCGTGTCTCCTCAAAACAGTCGACAAAAATACAATAAATAAAGAGTATGTTTAGCATGCAACATATATATATATATATATTGTAAAATGAAGAGACGGAAGAGATTATAAAGGTTTGGGGAAACCTTCCCCGTATACTGTGAAGTTTTCTGTGTAAATGTGGTCAGGTTTGTACATATCACACAGACAACCAAAGCAATGACAGACAGACAATTTATGAGGTGGGAGCGGAAGTTGATACGGAATGCTGGGAAGGAGCCGCTATGGTAGATGGGTAGTGGTGACGTCATTAAATGGGGACCAGAGGGAAGGAAGGAACCCGGAAGTGGCTTGCGTTGTTGTTTACCGTGTTCAGGTGAACTCATGATGGTGCATTTTCGTCTTTCCTGAAGGATTACATCTTGCATGAAGAAGGGGCCTGAGTTGCCTCGAAAGCTTGCATATTGTAATCTTTTTAGTTAGCCAATAAATGGTGTCATTTTGCTTGGCTTTTCTCTACATTCATAATGGCTAACACGGTACAACACCCTAGTAATACTGAAGGAACAAAGAGAGAAAGGTTAGTACACTGCCGTTGTCCCCTGACATGAGATTTTGCGCTGCTCGTCAGGTCTTTAAGCTGCTCCCTATGCACTCGTGCGTGACAATATATACAATCATATACAAATCTTTATATATAATACGCTACCGTGGCTGTTCATTCGTCTGTCCAGGATTTTAAATCACCTGTAGCTCACAAACCGTTTGACCTGTTGACCTGAAATTTGGTACACATGTACAACGTGACCTCTACTATCTGCAATCGGGGAGATGATTGACCTCCAAGGTTATTCCTCTTTTTATTTTTATTTTATTTTATTTTAGAATCAACTCTCGGCAGTGGCTAGCAGGACGGCCGTGCGGCACATGCTTACGGGCGCCGTTCTCATCCCTACCACCTTCGCCGCCACTTCCCCTACGTCTTCATATCTTAAATCATTCTTGAGGCAGATTGAAGACTTAAGTGCCAGCTTAAATGAAAAATTAAGAAAAACGTACTAATTACAACACAAACACTAGCTTAATCAGTTTTAATGCAAAAAGATGGTGACGAAAGAAGAGAAGAAGCGGGCCACTAGGGTGGAGAAAAGAAGATCTGCTCAGGAAGCAACAAGCGCATCAACCTCTGAGCAGACGAATGCTAAACATACAGACAAAGAGGATGAAAGTAGGAATGCTCAAGTCAAGTGTGTTCACTGCACGTTATCGTGCACTGCGCCGTTACTGGTATTTTATGTATACACACTGTTCTTATGATTGACTGTTTGGCTGCCATATGACTTGTGGGTAGAAACTGCCGTTGAATCTGCTGGTGCCAGCTGTAATGGCCCTGCATCGACTGTCAGAAGAGAGGAGAGAGAAAAGCAGCTGTGCAGGAAGGTGGAGGTCTGTAGTTGTCCTGTTTGCCTTCCTAAGGTAGCGAATGTCGCATACGCCCTGAGCAGGAGGCAGCTGGGTGCCAGGATTGTTCTGTGCTGCCTTCACCATCCTCTGCACTGCATTATGTCCTTGAGCCGAGCAGGTGCCGTACCAGGATGGGATGCAGTCACTGTGCACCTGTAGAAGTTCGTGAGAACACATGGAGGAATGTGAGTCACCCTCGGATGTCAGACTGTGGATTTTGATGACTCAGTTTATACACCAAAATAGAAAATCAAAGCAGAACCAACACTTGCTATGGTAGTAATATTTTCTAAACAACCTTAATCTGAGTTTAGAACCTTGGCAGGCTGCAGCTTATTCCTGCCGCATTGTGTGAAAGACAGGAATCAACCTTAGACTGGGCGCTATTCCACAACAAGGCCATCATTCTCATTCCATATGGAGTCACCAAGCAGTTTAATCTGCACATATTTGGAATGTAGCAGAAGAGCCCTACAGCTTGGTATGGTGATGTAATGGTTAGCGCTGTGGACCTGGAAACCAGTTATCCCAGTTGGTGTAGGAGCAAAGGCATAAAGTGCTTGCCTCTAAGTCACTGTGTGACACTAACCAAAGTGAACCACCTGTGCCCAGATTGTAAAAAAAATGATTGTAGTATATCTTAAATTTCTGAGTTGCACTGAATGATAATCATATTAACCAGAATCCCTGGAGAAAAACAAACATTGGCACAGGAAGACCATGTTGACACCACTTAGAAAGGCCAGTGCCCTGGAGCCATTAGACAGCGAGTGGTACTCAGTTCTTGACCTACAGCTTGTCAGCTGGGACTAAACTACAGCATTAAGGGAAGGAAAACAAGATGATCTCAATTTTATCATGACGTATTGAGATATTCCAACATTTACAAGTGTTCAGGTCCACACAGTTAGCCTTATGGCGTCAAGACTCATCCTTTAGCTGGAACACCAGGCAGCCAGAGAAGTCCAGATGTCAGAGTTGCAGGGCAGCCATTCAGATAAAGCAGTACCAGGAAAACTAAGGTGGGCATGGAGGGGCCTGGTGCCCCCGAGTGCTGACATTCTTCTTCTACATTTTGTCATATTTTGTGTTATTCCCACATTGCCATTTAATATCTATTGGATATTTCAAACAGTTTGTCCTAATTTTATAAAGTGCCTGTAATAGTGAACATCAGCAAACATTACAAAGCAACAAAAAATGTCTTAGTCTCTTGTCATCATTATATTGTTAGGCACTATAAGGTACGTATGTGTTTCACACTTTACACAAGCTTTGACTCTGTAGAAGTGTAGCGCGCCTGCTGGAGGTGAGGGTTTGTGTTGGTTTTGGCTGCTAGATGGCACTCACCACTGCAGAGCACTCGCCTTCCCTGCTTTGTCTTGCCAACATGCGCCACTGTGTCGTTAGCAGGCTGCCCTGCATACGCTGGCCTATAGGCGACAGGCCATGTGACTCATCACCACAACACTGGCATCACTGTAGAGGTCTCCCCTTGGAAGACCTGAAAGTCTTTCTTTCTTTCTTTCTTTCTTTCTTTCTTTCTTTCTTTCTTTCTTTCTTTCTTTCTTTCTTTCTTTCTAAGAAGAAGAAAAAGAATAA
Source organism: Erpetoichthys calabaricus (assembly GCF_900747795.2). Taxonomy (NCBI): domain Eukaryota; kingdom Metazoa; phylum Chordata; class Cladistia; order Polypteriformes; family Polypteridae; genus Erpetoichthys; species Erpetoichthys calabaricus. Next base: position 70,091,460 of record NC_041398.2, read on the forward strand.
GAAAAGTTTTGCAGCTCAGTGCGGTGCTGGCCTTGAATACTAATGAACTCCAAGGCAGCCTATCTGTGCCTATAAGCAGGAGCAGCTGCAAGTGTGAGTCACGCTTTGAGTGCCACACGAGGGAACCGGCAGGCTTGAGCGGTGCTGCAGTGCGGGAGCTTTGACTCGCATTCAGAGAGCACACAATGGGTGACTAACAAGCCATTATGGCTTTTATGCAGTTGCAAAACTCAATCAATCAATAAGCAGCATTCTGCCGCTAGGCGCCTGCGCTTCAGAGGTCATGAAGTGTAGAAACAGAAAAGGCCTTTGAGGATAAAGATATGCAGAGTAGCAGCAGGTTGCGTCACTCAACGGTTCTCCCCAATAAATGAATCTTAATTGTAGAAAATCACAGAGTGAAAAGACAACACCAGGTAAGGGCTATTTATTCAAGCCTGGCTGTAGGTACACAGACCCATCATCTGACATGGAACTTCTCATGAACAATGGAGAGGGCAGGGTGTTGTGCCTTTAACCTAATTTTTCTGTTACTTAAGTGACATCTGGGATAAAAAGGAAGTAGGCTGCATCCAAAAAATTGGTTTCTGGAAAGTGTGGGAAGTGAGAGAAGTGTCAATGGATGGGAAGTTCCTGTAAGCAGTGTAGATCCCCTCAAAGTTGAAAGAGGCAAATGTTTTGCAGAAATTATTTGCAAAAATACTTCAGGAAGGGGCAAACAAAGGGAGTATCATAAAGTATAAAACCAATAAAAAACAACACATCTTCAACTGTTGAACCCCTGTCTGTCTGAGTGAACTGTCTTGTTCATATGTCCATCACAGCACCACACAAAAGCACTCACTTTCACACCTCCTGTCTTCGTGACTTTGGACTCAAACCGCCTCTGGCACAGGGGCAGCCTTCAAACGTCATCCAAGGGTCACATCTGGGGTAAGGATGGACCTCCATTCGCTCCAAATCCACCAGATCACAACTCTCCTGTTCTCTCTTAAGCCTCCAATTAGCTTTAAAGAGTCAAAGAGAACATTATCTTTTTGCTCCTGTTTTGTTCATGTTTGTTTAACATTTTATAGTAAAATCTTTAAATTAAAAGGAACATTATTTTGTTATTGTGTGACAGGGTTTTTTTTTTAAATTTCCCCTCTTTCTTTCTTAGAATTACATGCTTTGCTTTTTTTCTGCTGTGCAGGCTGAAAAGCCTGCTTTTTGAATTTTTGAAACTCAGGCCTGGTTTATTATGTCAATATGTATGTCAATAGACGTACTCTCCCTTCATTCTTCTTCTTCTTTCAGCTGCTCTCGTTAGGGGTCGCCACAGCGGATCATCTTCTTCCATATCTTCCTGTCCTCTGCATCTTGTTCTGTTACACCCATCACCTGCATGTCCTCTCTCATCACATCCATACAGCTTTGCTTAGGCCTTCCTCTTTTCCTCTTCCCTGGTAGCTCTATCTTTAACATCCTTTTCCCAATATATCCAGCATCTGTCCTCTGCACATGTCCAAACCAGCGCAATCTCGCCTCTCTGACTTTGTCTCACAACCGTCCAACTTGAGCTGACCCTCTAATGTCCTCATTTCTAATCCTATCCATCCTCCTCACACTCAGTGCAAATCTTAGCATCTTTAACTTTGCTACCTCCAGCTCTGTCTCCTGCTTTCTGGTCAGTGCCACCGTCTCTAACCCATATAACATAGCTGGTCTCACTACCGTCCTGTAGACCTTCCCTTTCACTCTTGCTGATTATTCGTCTGTCACAAATTACTCCTGACACTCTTCTCCACCCATTCAACCCTGCCTGCACTCTCTTTTTCACCTCTCTTCCACAATCCCCGTTACTCTGAATTGTTGATCCCAACTATTTAAACTCCTCCACCTTTGCCAACTCTACTTCCTGCATTCTCACCCTTTCACTGACCTCCCTCTCATTTACACACATGTATTCTGTCTTGTTCCTACTGACCTTCATTCCTCTCCTCTCTAGAGCATATCTCCACCTCTCCAGGGTCTCCTCAACCTGCTCCCTGCTATTGCTACAGATCACAATGTCATCAGCAAACATCATAGTCCACAGGGACTCCTGTCTAATCTCATCTGTCATCCTGTCCATTGCAAATAAGAAAGGGCTCAGAGCCGATCCCTGATGTAATCCCACTTCCATCTTGAATGCATCCATCACTCCTACTGCAGACCTCACCACAGTCACACTTCCCTAGTACATATCCTGTACAACTCTTACATACTTCTCTGCCACTCCCGACTTCCTCATACAATACCACAGCTCCTCTCGTGGCACCCTGTCATATGCTTTCTCCAGGTCCACAAAGACGCAATGCAACTCCTTCTGGCCTTCTCTAAACTTCTCCATCAACACCCTCAGAGCAAACATTGCATCTGCGGTGCTCTTTCCTGGCATGAAACCATGCTGCTGCTCACTAATCATCACCTCACTTCTTAGATTTATTACACTTTAAGTAAGAAATCCAAACCTTTAACAGTTTAAATTGTCTTGTTGGTGATCACAAGTGTATGCTTTCTGTTAGCAGTCATACAGGTAGCTGCAAAAATAAAGGAAGCACCAGTCAAGAAAGATAAACTGTAGTTGAAAGGAGACTGCAGACAGCAGTGCAGCTCAGTCAACAGTCAGTGTGATTTAATGGCCTGTGCTCTTATATATTGTACGGTACACCAACTACTTCTGAGATAAAGAACATAAAGAACATAAAATGTTGTCAAGTGGATATTGGGAGAAAAGCCCTCTGGTCAGATGAGTAATTTTTCACTGGTTCTCTGAGTTCCTTTGAAGAAAATAAATACAAACCAATTTTGAATGATTGTAGGCAGCCTAGGGTGGAGTATTTCTATCTTGGGTAAAAATAAACAGAGAAATGAAGAACAGTTGGGGGCCCATATGAAGATGTGGTCCTTGAAGATTGTTGTAAGATACAAGAGGACACCACTGGTATTGCATTTGGCACTGTACTAGTGGTGAGAGTAATCTTCCTATTGTTGTTCATACAACACAAGTCACAAGTTAAGCCTTTCAAAACAGCCACTGGTACAAGTGGAAGTAGGTGGAGAGGTGGATGGAGACTGCAAGAAGTTCTTCTCCCTGTCAGTGACACCAGAACTGGACAGAAAGCAGACAGGCAGACGATTTCCCTGATTTCTTGTGAAACACCCTCCTGTGTTCCCATTGGTGGATTCCTGGTGGGCGCATTCAGAAGATCATGCTCTGGAGACTTGATAGTAATTAAATATTTGTTAGGTCAGTGTTAAGGACACAAGTGGTCACTGAATTATTTGAAGAGCATTGAGACACAATAAACCTTTCACAATTACTGTCCTATTGATCAGATCTAACATGATTGAATATTTATGAGGAAGTCTAAAATGGTCACAGCATAGTCATAGTCTGTCATAGCACTGTCGAAACACATAATGATGGAAATACTCATACAAAAATGATACTGCAGTCCTTTAATCCTGTTGATGATACTTAAAGAATCCGTAGTATGTCAAGATGCAATGAAACTGGTAACTTGGGGTGGCCCAGCTCTCTATTATGGCAATTTATATTCGGTATGTGTTTCCATTATGTTATCAATTACATGTATGCCTGTAAGTAAAAAATGTTAGGGATAACATGAGAAGACAAGTTACACAAGTGAATTCAAGTGTTTTTGTTTATTTTCAAAGAGGTATACTGACTGCTTTTCCCACTGAGCTAGACCCGTGACACATCCACATGCATTTGCTACTGCTGAGTCAGCCGCTACAGTGACAGCTGCCAACCATGATGTGACTGATTTTAAGATTAGACTCAGCAGTCGGCCTGTGGAATTCACTGCAGCCCTGAATGGTTTTTTATGCTCCCTGATTATATTTGTGTAACACAGGAGTTGCATGCTGAAAAATCTGCTGCTTTTAAAGCGGTATCTTCTGATCACAGTGACAAAACCAGAACTGGTTCAGTCGAAAAAGCTTTAGATGTCAAAAACTACTAAATATTGATTTATCAAAAGATATCTTCCCAAAAGTATGTATTTGAGAAGGCCCATCGTTCACTGGGGCTCAAACCTCAAAGTCATCACCTTACTCGAGGTGTTACAAACAAAAGGAAAGATAAAATAAGATTCTCTAAACACACTTCTGAGTCACAGATAAAGAGAAAAATAAAAAAGAACTGTATGTGGTGCTAAAAATTCCTGGACATCTCTATTGATAGCTTAGAAAAATCAACTAAATGGGTTTTATAGAAAAATCCACTTGGCTTTGCTCTTCTTACCTGTTCAGATGTGAAGAGGTGTGAGTGCCTTTCTAAACCAACTACCTCCTAAAGAGCAAATAACGCACCAATGAACTGAAACAATATAAAAGTTAAAACTGACTAAAACATTACAAACCAATACGGCTAAAATGTAACAAATAAACAAGAATGTGCAAAGAGCGCCAAAACAAATGTACAAGTGCAATGCACTGACAGTAAATTACAAAACCTGACATTTACATGAATAAAAAAATCAAGTTAAATCCTCTGTAAAAATTAATGAAAACATACAACAGAAAAAAGTCCATTAGCATGATAATTGAGAATTGGCCACTTGACGACAGGCAAGAAGAAAATAAAAACTCTAGAAACCAGTTTATAAAAGACAAAATCACAGTTCTGGGGATGTAGGCCAACTGGCTGTCCACTCCCTTTTGGGCCTTCTACAACACGGGTGTCGAACTCCTGGAGGGCCGCGGTGGCTGCAGGTTTTCATTCTAATCCTTTTCCTAATCAATGACCACTGCTAATTAACTCCTTTTCCCTTCATTTGAATAGCCCTGTTTTTAAGGATTCACTCCTCTCAGTTGATTCTTTTCTTCATTAAATGGCAGCCAAACAGAAATGAGATGTGAAACGAGCCAACAGATGACCAGCTAATCTGGGGTTTCAAACTCCAACCAATTTCACTCCAACCAGTTTCTTAATGAGAAGCCAATTCTTGCTGTTAATTAAACCCGTTACTTAATTGCATGGCTTGTTGCTGCTCTCATTCTGCTACAGCAAACATTTCCCAAAGTGTTGATTTTCTGCTTCTGATTATTGACCTGAGAGATCAACCTTACTGAGACCCTCACCTTTCTTTATGTTCAGATAATGTGGTTAGCTGGTCACAAGTTTGCTCATTTTGTGTCTCATTATTGTTTGGCTTTTAATTAAGGAAATAGAAAGAACTAAGGGGTCTGAGTCGAGTTAATTAAAACTAAGGCCAAAGAAGTTAATTAGCAGCAAAAACAGGTCACTAATTAAGAAGATGGTTAGAATGAAAACCTGCAGCCATTTCAGCCCTCCAGGACCGGAGTTCGACACCTCTGTTCTACAGTATAATAACCATGAATGTACAGTTTATTAATGTCCTTACCTGGCAGGAAAACAGATAATTTCTTGAGTTTAACTGCTAGAATGCATGCAAAATGTAAAGCAAACAAAAATAAGCGAGCAAAATATAGTCGAGAGAAAAATAATGACAGTCAAAATCTAGACAAGAAATAGAAAACAAGGCAAGACATGAAAATTAATCGCAAAGAGAACACAATAAATATTTTAAAAGATTTATCCACAGATCTTATAAAGCTGGCCTTTAATCCCGTCTCCTGCTGAACTTGAATTCACGACTCTGGAGACCACACCCCTGGAAACGTGCAACTCAACAAAATGGCTTCCACTATAATAAAAGGCTATAAGTGCCCAAAATCCCCAAATTAAGCCCTGATCAAGACAAATAAGATGCAAATCGATGGCTTCCATTATGTCATGGGCAGTTGTAGTAGTTTGGAATTAAGTGCCAAAGATAAGGATAACAAGAAGAAAAACCGATTAGGGAAGGTTCGGTAATCGTTCAAAATTATTGCCAAATGTTTATTGGCCTATTAGTGACTAACGAGCAGAGCCAATCAGCAGTTCTAATCAAACAATAATAGACTAGCGACTCTTCAGTTTCAGCTTTGATTTAAGTGCAGACACCGAAGGGGCATCCAAACGCAGGCAGGCGGTTCATTGCACAGCTCTGGGGCCTGATGGCCAAAGGCTCGGCGTCCTATAGACATGAGTGTGTTAAGATTGTAACGTGTACTTCGGTATGTACACACACATACATTCTGTTAAGAACTAAGGGCCATTTCACGCTTTTTATGTAAGTAGAAGGAGTTTTGAAACAACACACTAAACCTAACAAAGTCAGTGTGAAGGCTTAAGGACGCTGCAGCAGTTAGCTCTGCTGGGAATGAGTGCATGAATTAAACTCCCTGTGTCCTCCATGTCTCAGTAGATGGAAAAAATAGTTTTCAGATAGAATTGTAAGTCTATATTTTCTTTAATTGTATTTTGGTTCACTAAATTTTTAGAAAGCAGCTTTTCTTTTGAAGAGTCTAAAATGCTTATCTATTTGAGTTTTTCTCAAGGAAGCTTTTTGAACAGCTTGCTGCTTATTTTAATGAGGCCTTTTTAATATTGCAAAGTACGCTCTGTGATGTTTTAATACTCCAATTGTTGAGAATTCTCTGTCATTATAAGTTTAGTTCACGCTAATGTTGTACCATTTTCATCTGAAGAGCTTAAAATCTTGTTTCTGCACATTTAGAGAACCGTTTTTTCTGCCTAAAATGTCACATTTGTTCTAATCTGTAATTTTAAGTGTCTCAGTGGGGTTACCTTGCATTAATAATGAAATTTTTAAGGTAAGGAGGACGAAAGTTTCAGGATAAGGCAGTTATACTCACTAATCATGGCAGCAGAGAGTGGGAAATCATTGAATGTTGATGACACCCGACCTCAACCCCTGCACTCTTTACACACAACGATAATGACCCTACAACCCCTATATTGTGTGTGCATATGAGTGTGTGACAGCTTACAGACTAGTTCAGTTATATCTACTGCTGTGTTCTTACTTATGCCACTATGTGGCGATAGAGGGGCGCTACACCATGTTAAAGTCCCCTGAGATAAAATGTGCTACGATTAGGAGTCACAAAAACCTCACGCAAAGACCCTTACTGCTCTGCCCAGAAGAGGTGAACCCTAAGGCAGCGTAGGCTCCCAACTCCACAGGCAGGCTTCAGCCCTAATTAGGCCCGAAATGGAAAAGCTGGCTTTTATGGTTCAAAATATTGTATACTTTAAAGTCCCAATATTCTAAGATGTATCTCATGGGAGAAAAACTGCACAAAACTCTCTTGTAAAGACACTCTGAAATGAAGAATCTTTAAAGATGAAAACATTTATTTAAAAAATTGAAACTATAACAAGACAGCTTGAAAAACCATAAAAGAGTTGCATAAATGGCAATCCAAAATAAACAAGTCCTAAACACAATCCAAGAGACGCAGAAATACAGTGATCCCCCGCCTATTGTGGAAGTTACGTTCCAGACCCCCCCGCAATAGGTGAAAATCCGCGATATAGAAAGACCACATTTTTTTTATAGTTTAAGCCTTAAAATACCCCTCCCACACGCTCTAAACACATGCAAACTTATTAAAACACACTTTGGATACACATATGATACATGGATGTCGGGCTAAAGATATGAGTAACATAATAATCATCATCAGTTTTACCTTCTCCTGTATGGTCAAGGTCTTCCTCTGGCTCTTAGGCTCACTGCCACCAGAAGGCTTACAAGATGCAGGACGCTTGGGAGCCATCGTAGGGCTTAAAACAAAACGAAAAGTTCACAAAAGTTTGCTCACAAAAGTCAGACCACAAGCAAGGTACGCGATACGCAATTCGTCGGGGACCCACGCTCGCTGTTCTTGCGAGATTACACCACGTTAGCAGCAGCTAATCAGAGCCCAAGAGAATAAAATCCACTCTGATTGGTTGAGTCTCCTCTTTCAGCCAATAACGGGCTTCGTAAGAAATCATCTGGGTGCTGTAACGCAAAACTCTTTGTCTGCTGAAAACCGTATGCTTTGTTATGAATTGGCTGCAAAGTACACTACAGGTAGGATTTACTTATTACATTTTTTTGTTATATAGCAGGGGCGCAATAGCTGAACCGCGATAGAGTGGGGGATTGCTGTAATCATAAAACCAGAAACCTTTCTTTTTTTTATATATTTCAAATTTAGGACTAGGGCCCTGGTGTCCTTTAAAAAGATGGCACTGACAGGAGGTCATTTGTTCCTCTCCAGCCTGTTTGATGGAATCCCATAGTAATGGAGGGTAAGCAGTGAGGCACTGCAGGTTAAACCCTGATACTGGAAGTGTCAGAGAGTGACATCAACAGAGGGTTTAAAGACACAGTAAGCCTCAGAAAGCTCACTGGCTTTAGGAAGAAAGGCTGGTTTGCTGGTTTAGAGAGTATGAAACAGAGAGGCAAAAAAAGGAATGTTTATGGTGGCAAGGCGGTCATACCTGATAAACAGAACCCAAGACAAGCGTAGAATGGTCCGGAACAGGAGAAGGGTTTTGGTTTTGGTTTTGTTTTTTTAATTTACCTAAGCTGTGCGTTCTCCCTGTGATCATCCCTTCCTATTGTTTTGAATTTTACTTAACAAGTCAATTAGGATATGGGTGGGACTGTATGAAAGAGTTGCAATACATAAATATGAATATAGACATATTGGTTTGATATCTGCACAATCAGAAGTTTTGCATCTTCCCTAAAGATTTTCATCATCTAAACGAACCCTGAATAAAGATGAAGGTAGAACGGGACACTGTCAAATATGTAGTTGTGAACTTATTTTTAACAGAATGTATGACAGAGATCACTGTGAAATTCGGTATATAAAATAAACATTGACTGAGTATTTGATTATAGATAGCTGAGGACAGGAGCAAGGAGAAGAATGAGGAGTCTGAAGATGAGAAGCCTTCACCGAGTGTATGTCTTCCTGGACTTCCCTGACCTTTAATGAAGACCTGCTCATTCCTAGATCATCCCAGCTTTGTTTCTGTGCCTTGTCATTTAACATGACATGTCTTTTGAGCGTAGGACATATTATATAAGAAGTCATGAGTCACCATGTCATGCCATTTAATGTACATCAGCTCCACTTGTGATTATGGACTGCTAAAAAAGTAAAGTATTGAAGCTATTCAAAAACAATTTTTATTTTAGTGAGCTCCTCTACTGGTAATAACTGTGGTAACCAACAGCGCAGGAATTTCTTGAGTTTCTGTCCATCTGCCTCACAGTCTCTTTATTTTCCCAGTGGGACACTTACATTTTTCTACCGGTTCCCCTGTAACATACAAAGAATTCAGGTAGAAACCCCAGCTCAGTTTTTTTCCTGTTCCTCCAGTTCTCCTTTGCTGGGTTTGTCCTATTCAGAGTCAAATGGTCCTCCTCTGATAACCTACAGAACCAGACAGCCATCAGGGTGCACTTCTGGGTTATCATCTCAGGAGTTAAGAAGCTAATTGTGGAGGCCGTTTCTGCAACATCTTCTGTAATGCAGACCTCTTCTGCATTTGCAGGTTTTTTTCCATAAGGTAGGACATATTTGCAGTGGGAGATCCTTTCGCAGTCCCACAATTCAGATGTAAGTTGGTTCATGTTATATGTTCACTTTTTCAGATGCTTCCGCCCTTCACTCGAACGTTTGGATTTGCAGGGTTTACACTAAAACAGAGGGGAGATACCTACTGTATATACAGCCTTATGTTAAAAGTATTTGCATTAATTTTTGCCCACATCAAGAAGACTCAATACTCCAAAATGACAAAGCAAAAACAAGATTTTAGAATTTTTTTGCAAATTTCTAAAAAAACTGAAATATCCTATTGACACAAGTATTCAGACCCTTTTCTATGATGGCATTGAGATGTTTGTACATCGTGTTTGGAGTCCATCTGTGGTCAGTTCAATTGTTTTCAAGGAATTAGGAAAGCCTATAGAGTTGAGAATGTATATCAGAGCAAAAACCCAAACCATGATGTGCCTTTGGAGAGATGACTTTGTCGAGGCATAGATCTGCAGCATTGATGATTTCCAAGAGCACAGTGGCCTTCATAATTCTTAAATGGAAGACATTTGGAACAATCTCAACTCCTGGACCAACTGAGCAATTGCGGGAGAAGGGCTTTGGTAAGAGAGATGACCAGAAACTCAATGGTCACACTGGCTGAGCTACAGAGAAACTGTGGTGGAATAGGACAAACTTCAAGAAGAACAACCACCACTGCACTACTCCACAGATCTGGGCATTATGACAGAGTTACCAGACATAAGCATCTCCTCAGTAAAATACACTTGGAGTTTGCAAAAAGACATCTAAAGGATTCTAAGACTATTATAATCTGATGAACCAACGATTAAACTGCGTCAATTCTAATGGCACATCATCACCTGTACAGTACCATTCCAATCATAAAGCTTGGTGGTGGCAACATCAGGTGGGGTTGTTTTTCAATGTCATGGACTGGGAAATTGTTGAGGTTGAGGAAGATCTAAATGGAGCAAAGTACAGAGATGTCCTTAATGAAAAACTGCTCTAGAATGCTGTGGACCTCCGAATGGGCTAAAGATTCACCTTCCAACAGGACAATGATCATAAGCAGAAAGCAAAGACAATAGAGGAGTGGCTTAGAGATAGCTCTTTGAATGTTCATGGATGGCCCAGTCAGAACCCGGACTTGAACCCAACCAAACACCTCTGAAGAGACCTGAAAATAGCTGTCCACTGTCCATCGTGACAGAGCTTTAGAGGATCTGCGGAGGAGAATGGCAGTGAATCTTCACATCTAGGTAGGCAAAGCCAAACCCAAGAAGACTCCATGCTGGAATAGTTTCCATAGATGCTTCAATGAAGTCTGAATACCTGTGTCAATGTGATATGTTAGTTATTTATTTTTAATATGTGTGGAAAGCTTTCTGAAATCCAGTTTACACTTTGTCATTCTGGGGTATTGAATGTTGCTTGATGAGGGAAAAAATAAGTTTAGCATAAGGCTGCAACAAAACAAAATGTGTAAAAAGTGAAGGGGTCTGAAGGCACTGTATACTGTAAATATATACTGTACATATATATTAAATATAGACAAAAGATAATGTGATTTGAATAAATAATTCAAATGAATTCATACGATGTGAATAAACAATTTTAATTCATTATGAAATATGGAAAAAGGAAAACAAAAACATATTCAATAGCAAACTTTACAAAAACAGTATTTGAAAAGCCACAAACAAATAAAACAAAAAGGAAATACACTGGTGCCAGGGATGAAAGTCCAGTGTGAGAAGATGTTATATAGCGCCCGACCTGACACAGACTGGACACGGGAAGCACGTGTAAAATAAATAAACTTTTATTTTTTCTTCATCTGTGGGCTACGCCTTCCCCGTACCCACAGACACAACACAGTCCCAAGCACAGTAACAACACACAAAGCACTTTTCTCTTCCTCTCTGCACCACCACTCCTCCTCAGCAAGCTTTGTCCTCCTCCCACCCGACTCTGGCCGCTGAGTGGAGGTCGCTGGCTCCTTTTATAGTTCACCCGGAAGTGCTCCAGGTGCTTGATCACCGAGTTCCGGCTGCACTTCCGGGTGTGATGTTTAGACTGCCCACACCTGCTCAGGAGTCCCAAACATAGCACCCTGTGGAAGTGCCTGCGGGACCCAACAGGGCTGCACCCAACTCCAATTCCCAGGGAGCCCTGTGGGAAACCAAGGCACTGCTCCACCCCAGAGGGTCTGCCGTCTAGTGTCCAGGGGGAGGTATTGCAGTGTCCAGGGCTGCTCCCCCTGAATATAGTGTGCAGGGGTGTCCCGGCTGGGCATGGATGCCAGCTGCCTGCCACACCAGCTATTATGTAACATCAAGTAGTGTAACATTGGCTTAGTGCCTGTCAACTGCAAAGTCCCACTTTGAAGCTGCATGGACTGTAAAGTGCCCCCACAAGACCACATAGTCGTTATCAGTCACTGTGCAGCACTAGGAAGCTCGTACATGTGGGCCCACCTTCTGCTCAGCTCCAGTTAGCTCTTGGGTCATCCGTACCTCCACAACCCCATGTCCTGGGCCTGGAAAAGAAGGAAAGGACACCTTGTTGTCCCCAACAAAAGAATGCAATTTTTCCTACTGTCTACGTTATTTTCTGAGGGTTGCCGTAGGAGCAACCATATCTTATTGGTCCTGTCACACCAAGCTGTCATCTCACTAATAGCTGCTGGCCCTTTCAGTTTAACTCTAATTGAGCTTAAGTCGTCTTTTCACCTTCCTGTGTGTTCAGGGTAGCACTCAGCTCCTTTCCACTTAATGCTTTCCATTCTAAAAGACACAAAGTCATCAAGCTGACCTCTCCAGTTGGCCAAGCTGCCTGTAAATTATGTTGTCTTGACACTAATTGACTACTCATAATTCTACTATAACGGCAAGACAGCCATTTGCTTAGGTAACAAGCTGTTGCAGAAGAAAAATATGCCACCCGTCTCTCTTCAAACCACACTGCTGGGTTCAGTCATGCACTAAAGATCAGCAATGATCTGATACAGACTGTGCTTATTTGGTCTGACCAGTGAAATGTGTTGTCATTGGGCACCTGCTTCTCCTCCATGCATTCTCACATAAACGTGCAATTTCCAAGACCAGTGCAGACCTAATGTTGCAGGAAATGCTTACGGCAATAGTCATTTTAGAGCCTTCTCATTTTCCTCTTTAACTCCATGGGAAATGCAGGCAAGAAAAAAAAAATCAGATATAATAGACCTCCTGGATACGGGTGAGCTCATCCTCTCAGGGTAGGGCTAGGATCCTACCGACTACACTGCTATAACACAAAAGGCCATTCACTTGGCATCTCCCTGCTCTCTAAATGGTGTCAAGGAGGCCAAACATGTTAAAATGGTGAGTTTAGCTCTCTAAACACACAAACAGATGAAGAATAAAAAGAGAGCAAAAAGTACAAGAAGAAACAAAGACAAAAGAAGCCCTAATGCCACTGCCACTCTGGTCCTTTCCGTGGTCCTTTCTTTTTTGCCTACCAGGTAGGACTGCACTCCCACTTGTTGCTTTACAAGTACGCAGGACATCTCCTTGTCTAGCTCACTGTTTCATTCTGATTGTGGATGGCTGATGTTCATCATTCATTTTTGCACATTATTTTTAACCTATTTTGCTCTTTTTGAAGTATAAGTTTAGGCTTTTAGGGTCACAGAATTCCATCCTGTAATTGTTTTCATTCTTGAATGTTGTCTTCAAGATTGCTATGAAGTTTTTACATCATTTTCTGACGCCATCTTGGTTTCACACGTACCACCATTTTGTAGAGTTGGTTGTTGCCACTCTGCTAGGTAGTTGACGTGGAAGTGCGTGGTCGAGGACTTCTGGGGTCGCTAGTATAAGGGTGATGAGAGACTCTTCTATTTATTCTAGTTTGTGGATATATCAAAAGAAGTCTCTGTGTGTTGTTGTCAGTGCTTCTTCTTAGCATTTAGATTCTCTTTTGGCTTTGACTATTTTTTGGTCACCTCCATTATTCAACATTTGCCTCTTTGCAAACCCTGGTCCAAACTCACTTTCCTCTCTGCCTTAAGGTGACTTATAAGTTCTTTTCTTAAGAACTTAACGAGAGGACACTCCATCAAGTCTGTTTGTTTAGCTAATAGCTAAACTGTCCCAATATCTCAAATTTTTTCTGCTTCAACTACATGCCTTGGTAGTTTGTGCCAGAGTCCCACAACTCTTTGCATAAAGAAGTGCTTCCTGGCTTCAGTTTTAAACGCAATTCCCCTTAAATTACCGCTGATGTTCTTGAGTATGTGATTCATCCTTAAGCCAAAAGAATGTTGCTGGATCTACTTTATTAATGCCTCTGAGGATTTTAAATACCTAAATTAGGTCTCCATAAAATCTCTTCTGCTCAAGACTAAACAGGGTTAATTCTCCGAGTTTGTCAGATGCACTGGGATGCCCCGACTGATCTCCTCTGCACAGCTTCAAGTACTGCTATGTCTTTCTTGTACTGTGGTGTCCAGAATTGCACACAAAACTAAAGATTAGGTCTTACCAGTGCATTAAATGGTTTGAGCAGCACACCCATTGACTTAAATTCCACAGTTATTTCCTTGGCCAGTTTCAGGTAAACCTTGAGATCATTTTGGGCCTGTGCTATTACTACAAACTCATCTGGTCCTTATTCAGCTCATGGAGATCCCCCTGCCATCCCAACCCTCATATACCTTACAGCGAGAAATTTCAGGGACAGCCAGCCACTGTAAAAAAAAACTTACACTGTTCCAGTGTGGTGCTGAGGGGTCACCCGCTGCACTCGGGTCTCAAACAAGGTGGGTTGTTGTGTGGTCGGTGTGATCAGCAAATGCCCCTAACCTCTCTCTATCACTCTTCTAAACGTCCGACATGACTCGACTCCTTCCAGTTCAAGAGGGTTTGCTGTCACCAAAAAAAAGGCACCATGAGGGTCACGATTGTAAGGGTTTAATAACAAGAACACGTCAATTCTGTACTTGCTGGGTATGTTTGGTATAAATCTGCATGAAAAAGGCATGCTGTACTTCATTTCCCATTGGGATTAATAAAGTATCTATCTATCTATCTATCTATCTATCTATCTATCTATCTATCTATCTATCTATCTATCTATCTATCTATCTATCTATCTATCTATCTATCTATCTATCTATCTATCTATCTATCTATCTATCTATCTATCTAAAAGGACATGGAAGGCACTTATTACAGTTGGCAAATGTATGTTATTTTAAGGAAAATATTCCTAAAAAAGGTATCTTTCCAGAGGTCCTTTTTTTTCAAGCACAGCAGCTTCAGAAAATAGCCTAAATGGGCACGAATTTGATCATTATGGCAATTATATGACCATCCAGGGGATAATAAAACAGGCACGGGCGTCTGTGACGTAGCAGGGTAATTGTACCCAAATGGCCCATACGCAGTCAGGCCATATCTTGAAACTAGTCTGACTTTGCAATTACTTTCCCAGGAGCACCAATGTGAAAAAACTCAGCTTCTGAAATCACCATCGACCACGGACAGGGCTGGAAACACGTGTGATGTGATAGCACGAGAAACGTGGGGTCCTACAGATTTAAATAAACTTTGAAAAAGCCCCACATGAAGTCGTTTGAAGAACCCGTTTGGGTTGGAGGAGACTAGCTGGCCGCACAAACAGTAAAAGGAATGGAAGCTCAGAGCTGACCAAGCAACTTCTACTTTAAGTGGCACCTTTAATGCAACAGCGTACACACTTCTATAGTCAGAGCAGGCAGCAGCAGCGTGTAGCTGGAAGAAGAACAAACGGGCATGTTAGTTTTAGTATGAAATGTCTTCCCACTGATGTTAGCAAATCCATAGTACGCTGTGGCCCTTTCATTAATCTGTTAAACTCCCTGTTCTCTCTATTGACATTTTCACCATTAATATTTTCTTAATATTCTTGCATGCAATGATTATTTTCCATTTTGGATTCTGACAAATCATAGTATGAATATGATCTACTTTAAATTATACCTGTCTGATTTACTTGTGGGTGGCTTGGTGGTGTGCTGCCTCCTAGTTCCAGACTCTCGAGTTCAAATCCCACTCTGGTTCCCATTTGCTAGCATCACTGACCACCCGTATGTCTTACAGCTCATCAGTCACCCAAAACTCCTTCAACAGCCAGTTAGTTTTTATAAAAACACTTTCAGACACAATTTCTGGGCTTAGTTAGCCTGGCACGCGTTTATTTCACCATCAAGAAAAGACCACTCAGTCGGTCCATTGAGCTTGTTTCTGTGGCTGACAGCTACATGCCAATTCCAGTTTTACAGATTCAAGTTTTTATTTGGTCACATTAAAAAAGCAAATCGGCTCTGGGGCCCTGCAGGAAGTTTTTTTTTTTCCTAAATTCCGACTTCTTTTCTTGTTAGATTAGCTCTTCTGTTAGTAGAGTCACAGTAAATGTTCATTTGGGGTGTTTAGTATGGCGGAGACTAGCAGCTCGTGTTGCTTTAAAAAAAGATGACACAAATTCCCTGCTAGCGTATGCCAAACTAGATAAAGAGTTACAATTTGTTTATCAAAATGTACCTTTCATATGTAAATCATCTCTGGCTGTACATGATTTCAGTTATGTTACTCTGAGTTTTATTACATTACTTGAAATGTCTGATTCGTATGTGTGTGTTTCAAGTGTGGTTACGTCTGAGACACTGCTGAAGGTGTGCAGATGACGCCTTTCATGTGATTTCTCAGAAGCCAGTGAATGGCACACCAACCCAGGAGCCGCTCTGTGCCTGGAGACTCGGAATATCAAAATGCGTTTGTTTATTTTCTTTTAAAACACAAAAGGCTGCGTCTCACACAAATATCACAAGAATAATAAATATGTTGTGAAAAAAATACTTTTTAAAATATTGACTTCCATTTTTTCTCTCACCTTTTTAAAGTATGTATATAAATGTTCTTTTGTGAATCTAATACTTGCTTGCTTCTTTTGTGGCAGATGACAGATTTACCCATGATACTACTAGATTTATATAAGAGCACAAAGAAACAAGCAAAAAAGAATAGACTAGGTTGTGTTAACATCAAGTGTTAAAGCAAAACAGACAACCAAAATGGAGATGACACCAACATCCTGGTACAGATGAGCAGCAGGGTAATGCAGAAAGTCGATAAGAACAAGCAATAACACAACTTTTGGATTTCATTTTGATAAAAAAATGTACAGTAATCCCTCGCTATATCGCGCTTCGACTTTCGCGGCTTCACTCTATCGCGGATTTTATATGTAAGCATATTTAAATATATAACGCGGATTTTCCGCTGCTTCGCGGGTTTCTGCGGACAATGGGTCTTTTTACTTCTGGTACATGCTTCCTCAGTTGGTCTGCCCAGTTGATTTCATACAAGGGACACTATTGGCGGATGACTGAGAAGCTACCTAATCAGAGCACACAGTTAAAGTTCCTGTGTGCTGATTGGCTCAGCGACGGAGTGCTGCATTAACCAGGAAGTCTCATCTCACTCATTCAGCATTAACATGCTCCTGCTACTGCTTCAGGGGCCGTGTCCAAGCGCCAACAGAAGATGCAAATGATTGCAGAAAAGGTAAAAGTTTTGGATATGTTGAAGGAAGGGAACAGCTACACCGCTGCAGGACACCATTATGGCATCAATGAGTCCACTGTGATAAGTAGCCCGGACACAGACAGATGGATACCATGTTTAAGTCCACCACACGTTTATTGTGCATAAACACAGTCCAATAAAGTGCACAACCCAGTGCCTCAAGCACCAAACTCCCCCAAAGTCCAGGCCTCTCTCAGTCTCTCTGCCTGCTCTCAGGCCGCCTCCTCTCTCCTGCCTCCAAAACCTTGTCCACTCGTCACCCGACTCCAGTCCTTCTTTGCAGGGAGGCGGCCCCTTTTATAAGTGCCCAGATGGGTTCCAGGTGATCCCCGACACTCTCTAGACACTCCCCTGTGTGGCGGAAGTGCCGGCTGTGTTCCCGGAAGCCCTCCGGGTGTTCCCAGTCACCTTCCCCCCAGCACTTCCTGGTGTGGCGGAAGTGTTGGGGTTCCAGGTTCTTCAGGTATGGGGGCGTCCCCTGGCAGAGACCACGGGCCCCTACAGGGTGGGGCTTCCAAGCCCTGCACCCGTGGCCCCTAATGGAACCAGGGGGGTCACCCTCTCGTGTTCTGGAGGAGGCATGAACTCTCCTCTAGTCTTCCTGGGCGTCCCGGCTGGGGGTGGCACCCAGCCGTCTGCCACACCACGATTCTTTTTATTTAAAAAGGAGGAAAAGTATATAAGATCTACAGCCGCAGTGTCCTTTAACCAGGGCACAAAATGAGTTGCAAGTGGATGTGATAAGGCAGTAGTCTGGATGGAATCTGCTTTAGGGATTTGGATTGAAGAGTGATGGAAGAAGAATGATGGCGGTGCTAAACAGTCGCCTGAAGAGGCTCGATATCCTTTGTTGTGCAGTAAAATTAAACTCATCGCTTTCGGACAAGTCGTCGTGTCATTGTTGGTGAGTAACCATAATTAATTATCTACGTACAGTACTTATTACATGTACATAGTTTAGTGTCACTGTACACACATTTTACTGTATACAATTTTTCTTGCATTGTACGTATTTATTGCTGGTGGCCTGTCTGTCGTAATGGCTGTAACATATGTGATATCGGAGATGCTCGATATCTTTAAAATAATATTTAGGTTTTACTGTATATAAACTGTGTTTACATATATAATTTCAACGAATCTTACCTAATATCTAAGAGAATACAAAGGGTTTATGCTGTATAATTGTGCAGGAAATGTTTATAATAGTGTGGGAGAGTTTATAAGGGCTTAAAATATATAAAAAGAACCATATGAACATATGGTTTCTATTTCGCGGATTTTCACCTTTCGCGGGGGGTTCTGGAACGCAACCCCCGCGATGGAGGAGGGATTACTGTACACTAAAATGTGCAACATTGATTGTGCTGTGGACTGTCACTAAATAGCCACTGTGCGTGTCTCATTTTTTCAGATATATTTATGGACAGAAGTCTTTGAAGAGTAAGAAGCTGTGGCCGCACTTGTCCAATGGTGCGTTTTCAGACGTTGAATGGGCCTTTATGATCCTGGCGGTGATGAGCCGTTACCAAAGTCTTTCTCATGGACCTCTGCCAGAAGCTGGAGGAAAGAAACAAAATCTGCAGGAGTCTTAACGCCAAGAGACCGCCCAGTCCCACTGCCCCGCCCCAGGAGGCGGGGCCTCTCTGACATCAGTCCTCCTGAGCCGTCCCTCAAGTTGTTAAAGGCCAGAGCTGCGTAAGCTCAGATCAGTTTGGAACTCTCTGAGTATTCTGTGAGTGTTGCTGTTTTCTTTGGATTATTCTCGTTTCTTTGATTTTCTTTCTTCTGTTTTAGGATTATGATTCTGCATTGTATTTTGGGACATGTTTGTTGTAGGACCGCCTTTTATGTCACTCCTTTTTGGGTTTTTTTGCTCTTTTGATTGTTTTTTTGCCTTATTTTCTATTTATTTACAAATATTATTAGTTTGCCCTTTTATTAGCAGTCATCCTCCCTCTTTTGAGGCATTTTGCTATATTTTGGGACATTTCATGCTACCATGTTTGGGGCCTGCGGAGCCAATGCCTACTGGTCATATTTCTGAGCAAGTTGGACTATGTGAGAATCTTCTGGGCTGGCAAGTGAAAACTCTGGCCAGCATATTTTGGGAGCTTCACCCCCATTTTGTCATGTTTGAAACTCCAGTATATAACAGACAGGAGATCACTACAACGCCCAAGCTGCTTCTTAATAAGTACTGTTGGGGGGCAGCTCCCTAATTGCAGTCTCAGGTGGCCCCACCCCTCTTGGCTCAACATGCAAAATACAAGGTATATAAGTTAATGATCTGTAAACATATAATAAACATAAAATCTTACTAAATGAAACTGTACTTATAAATACAGTAAATATAACATGAAAAGGAAAACAAAAAAGCAAAAGTGTTTACAACATTTTTCTTAAAAAAAGCAAAACGATTTGATAAAAAGAATATATCCTTGTGTCAAGGATGAGATCCTTGCTGAAAAAAAGCAGATCCTGTTTACTAGGTGGGATGATTCACCCACTTGCCCACCCAGGTAGCCCCAGGCATCTCCTTGTCACCTTTCCCTTCCTTGTTTCCGGCCTCTCATCCCCAACCCACCAGCTGAGCCTTTGCCTCCAACTCTTCCCCTGACTCCATACTCAAATGGTACCTCTTGAGGTATTATGAACTCCCTGCTGGCGTCCCTTTGGAGGTTAAGGGTAGGCCTGTAATGCAAGTATCCCATTCCATTGAATGAGGGCTGAAATGTGTCAGTGTGTATGATGACGTTGGAGATTTTAAAACAGTGTCTGTCGTGAGGAAAGAGGGCTTATTATCGTGATGGCAGCAGTTCCCAGTTGACTTGAGACATTCCTAGATGGGCATTTTAGTGAAGGTGCAGGTCTATAGATGTCATTTTTTTGGGCATTGTGTGTTTGTTGTGTTACAGATGGAGTACAAATCTTACTGTACGGCATATCAAGTTTGGGTCAGAATTCTAGGAGTCCAAAAAGGATGATTATGGCAGAAGATGGTCTCAAAACTGTGTATCAATGAAACGAGTGAAACTATTTTTGTCGTTTTATTTTATGCTATACTTCAGTGTCCAAAGTAAAATTAGCACAAAGGTGACTATAGTTGAGCCATGGGTGAAGAGTTTAGGAAGTCAAGCAAAAAGCCCCCCTAGCTACTTTTGAAAACTCGACTCTCATTATCTCAGTGGCCTCTGAACCTGTTGCTTAGTTTAAATTCGGAAGAAATTAAAATACCCCTCGTGAGCAATTCAAAAATGCTAGGTTGTGAACCATAAAGGTGTACGCTTAATTAACCACCGAGTTAAAAGCCAGCTTGTGATGTTAGGAGGCCCGAGTCCACATGAGCAGACATGAGTTTGTTAGTGGGATACGTGCCAGAATATCCACTCTGTAAGAAAGTCGGCTGTAAAGATTTGAATTTTGAAGAAGCAACTTGTCTCTCATCTTCTTTCACTGTCAAGCAAGTTTTATAAACCCACCTGAGATGAGCAGCTGCTCACAGTCAAATTCTCACAGGCACCTCTCACTCTCATTTTAAGAGACAATGCCTTAAGTGGAGTGTCTGGCACTGGAACTCATGTCTCCCAGAGAGAAGAGAGGAATTTTAATTCACAAACGTCATCTGAATTTAGCAGTCCACTGATACCTGCAATAGAGCCTGGAACACTGAATGACTAAGCCCACAAGTGTTCAAACTTCAATGAAATGTGAAGTACAGAAGTTGCTGGAATAAGAAACAATCCTGAAGCCAAAGAAAAAAATTGATTTATTGACAAGATCACAGAAAATGGTTAACAAGACAAGCAGCTATGCAGTTTGACGTCATACACATCTTGAAAGGTACCTCATGCACCATAAATTTGAGCAGCTTCTCCTCCAGAGAAGTGATAAAGTGCAAGATATGTGGAATGAATAGTCTTGGGTGGTCACTAATGTCCCACACCTACTAAGCTGAGGCCAAGGGAGATTGCAGTTGGGTAAAGGCAGGCGTTGTCCTGTTGGAAAACAGAAGCAGGAAGGCCTGCCAAGAAAGGTTATATGATGGATGACATGACCCTCTTGATCTTCAGTATTATCAAGTGGTAAAACGCCCATAGCTTGTAGTAGAAGTGACCAGTCATCACCATGATGTGTCCCACAACATGACAGTTGTTTTGTAGAAAGCATTCTGTTTGAGAATGTTTCCAGATGGCAAATACCATCAGCCATGCCATCTTCAACTGTGAATGGATCTGAGTACAGAGCACAACAAAGTTTTTGCTTCTTCAACACTGTTGGGTGTTCCTTTTGGATTTTTGGGTGCTGATCACGAATATCACATCAAAATTTACCCATCACGTACCGTTTCAGTTTTGTCATGATTTTTTCTTATATTTGTATCCAAGCATTTTCGCTCCCGTAAGTGACTTATCAACAACGGTTTGTGCAGCCTGGGCCTGTCCAGGCATGGAATCAGGCCAGGTTGGAAGCTGTTCTGTGGAAGTTGACATCCTGGGCAGGTCTGAACGAGCTTGACGCTGTCTCAGCATGCTATAAAGGTGGCTTGCATGCACCGATCCTGCTCATTTGGTTAATATAGATAGTCAGTGTGTATGTATAGTATCAGCATAGTAAAGTATAGTATCTGTAGCAATACAACAGTAAGTACGCTTGATGCTATAGACGTTTTTGGTGTCGGGCGATATGTCTCGTCAATGTCGTAACAGCTGCGATACATTCTGCTATATCTGTGGCGAATATACACTTGCACCTCAGAGACGTTGGATGACTGCTCTTGTGAAGAAAGCTTATCATCTGTATGGATGCTGCTGGGTTCGAGACTGCAGGAATGGTGTTTGCTGTCACCAGGTACGAAAATTTCTGTGTTTCGAGGCCGACATCATGATAGAACCAAATTTTTTGCACAAGTCGACAGTCTCTGTTTCTGTTGTGACATTGAAGGATTGCTCTTGGCCTTGGGTTGTGATCACAACCCGGAAGAATGGCGTCTCTTCATTGATTCGTCAATGTTAAGCCTGAAAACTATTCTGCTATACAATGGCAATGTTTATCCTTCAGTACCTGTTGGCTATGCAGCACACATGAAAGAAACGTATGAGAATATGGAACTGTTGCTGAAGCACATCCAGTATAGCAGGTACAACTGGAATATCTGAGGAGATCTTAAAGTCGTTGCTCTGTTACTAGGACTGCAGCTCAGCTATACAAAGTACTGTTGTTTCATTTGTGAATGGGACAGCCGTGCCAAAGAGTCGCACTATTCTCGACAGAACTGGCCACTCCGTAAAAAGTTAGTTCCAGGACAGAAAAATGTGGCACATGAATCGCTTGTCGACCCAGCAAAGATATTTTTGCCTCCTCTTCACATAAAACTGGGCCTCATGAAGAATTTCGTGAAAGCACTGAACAAGCAAGGCAAAGGTTTTCATTATTTAAGACAGATGTTCCCAAGAATAACTGATGCCAACATCAAAGAGGGCATTTTTGTTGGCCCCCAGATCAGACATGTTATGAGTGACAAGCAGTTTGAAGATCTGTTAGTTGAGTAGAGTGACAAGCAGTTTGAAGATCTGTTAGTTGAGTAGGAAAAACATTGTCTGGAAAGCCTTCAAAGACGTTGTTGACAATTTTCTGGGCAATTACAGAGCCCCAAACTACATTCAGCTGGTAGACAAATTTCTCAAAGCATACAAGACAATGAAGTGCAACATGTCACTCAAGATTCATTTCCTCCACTCACACTTGGACTTCCACCCCGCAAACCTTGGTGCTGTCAGTGACGAACACGGTGAAAGGTTTCACCAGGACATTGTTATGATGGAGAAACGATACCAGGGCAACTGGAATCCGTCAATGCTTGCTGAATACTGTTGGACACTGCAACGTGACGCTCTAGACATTGAATACAAAAGAAAATCAGGAGCAAAACACTTTTAATTCAGTTGAATTTAATAGCTTATGTGAAACATAAACGTGACTAAATATGTTATTGTCAGTAAACATATTAATATCTATTTCTACATGATACAGTAAAACCAAAACTATATTTGTGCATACCCAGTAGGTACCTGTCACAATCAGCAAAAACTTTTCATGAAGTAAGACATTTAAAAAAATTGTTGTGCAGTGAGATCAGTCAAATAAGAGAAGTGAAACTTATCACTGAGGATGACTCACTCAATCCAATTCCATGGCATTCCACGCTGCTGGAGCCTAATGTCAATGGCTGATATTTTAGTGGACATTGTGAATAGAGCCTGTCCACTGCAAGTGATATTCAGAGGCATATGACAGCAGATGTAGATCACAGGGTTGGGTGTTGTTTGAATTTGGATCACGCAGAGTCATGATTGTACTCATTGGGAAAGGGTCATGTATGGTTTGTGAAGTGTCCTGCGATAGGTCGCCACAGGAAGTTCATACAAACAGCATTGCTCCGTTATGATCTGTGCTGGAGATTCCTCAAAGGGGAATGATGCTTGTCAGCTGTGTTTCTTCAATGGGGATGCATGTCGGATGCCATTCTGGGTCTCAGAGTTACAATTAAGGCAAAATAGGGTCATGAAAAAAAAGTTTAAGCACCACTGATCTAGAAGATGAAAGTACAGACTGCCACATGATCCACCAGACTGTTCATGTTTTGCCCCTGAATCTTTTGTTGCCAGCCTTGTCAAGCTGTCATATCCATAATATCCATATGGCCAACATGTACAACACAGCTTTGATACTTTTTTTTCACAAGAGATCTTTATTTAAATACTGAATGACAGCCAGACACATGCAGAATTAATTCATGAAAACACTTACTGACAGGAACTCGGTGCCTTAACTCTTGTTATAGATTGCACGGATTTCCACGGATGTAAAGCACAATTTAGTTTTTTTGTGATGCAAAGCCCTGCGTTTTGCTGTGAATTCAGTCTTGTGTGATTGTTTCACTCATCACTAATAGCTACCTTACCTCTAAACTCCTTCTTAAATGTTTCATAGTTGCTTTTGTCTACAATCCAATGATGGGCACACTTCTAACCACAAACAAACGCTGAGACACATTGGTGACCATCAGTTGGAGCCGTATACTCGTAGGACTGTCAAGTGCTTTACGGAGGAACGATGAAGCAGCACCAGGTCACCAGAATCCAGCCGTGCCTAGTTACACACTTTTTGGTCACCCATACATTAAAATTGATAATAATAAATGAGGTATAATGATGCTGCTAATAAATGTTAGATATTGATGACCACATACTACCAGGCTAGGCTCTAGATCCCTGCAGTTGTATTCAGTGTGATCATAAAATGCATCAATGGATGAATGGGTAATTGCATAATATTTAATAATTATTCTACTTGTGTTACCATATATAAACAACACAAAAGGATTAAACAGTACATACTTGTATTTTTACACAACTCTTTAAACATAAATCCATCCCGAACACCAAAAACAACACACCTGAAATAAGAGTTAACTAGCCAATGCCCGCCGTAGCATACATCGGTGTAAGAATAGTAATGGAAAACGGTGAGAAAGGAATTCAGAAATCAAGAAGAAATAAATACTTCTTGAAAGACGCAGTGTGAATGTAGAATTTCTGGCCAAGCAGAATTACATGTGAAAGTGATAAATAAATCAGGCTTTCCGAATTTACGTACTATGGCCATGGCATCCTAATAGTTTTGTTGCATGTATCTTGGACTTCCTGGAAATGTGGACGGTAATATGATCATTTTGCCTACACAAACGTTGTTATTTTCAGCGTTTGCTTGCAGTGCGTCTGGTAGTTCCAAGCGCAGATCTTGTAGATGTAATCTGAGATAGTTGAGACGCGCGCCCTCTGTTTTAACATACGCATCTATGACGTACTATTGGAATAGTTTGCCGCTGGAGTGCAAAATACTAAATGTATTCCTCATTGCTAATCTGTACGCGTAAAATTGGCATTGAGTAAGCCTTATTCGCTTGCCGCTTCTTTTATCGGGAACATGTTGTAAATCTTTGTGCCAGCCAATGTCTCCGTAAGGGAATAAATGTGGGTAAACCATAGGATTGCAATTCATATTGAGCGTGGAAATCTGTTTATAGGAGTTGCCTATGGGATAGATGCAAATGACCCTATTGGCAGGCGTTTCTCCATCTTCTCCGACGAAAATCGCTGCAATGTCGGGGCATTGTATCATCGTAAATCCTGCCTAGGGTTTTCTTTGAAAACCATTTGTACAGATGCTGTTGGATTGGACTAAGCGATTTCATGCATGTGTTTGTATGATTTAGCGAAAGGGTTGATGGTTCTGAGCATGGAATCTAGCTGGAGAAGTACATTTTTGCTGCATGCAGAGTTTGCTTTATTTTCTAAGGGTAATTAAGTAGCTTGCGTTGTGTCAAAAACATACAACTGTCCATGTCCTGGAGAGGTAGAAGTGTTAGCGTATAGTGGAGAGATTTGGTGATAAATTTGCCCGTGTATTTTAAAACAGTATGGTCCGTGGCCAGGAGGTTGAGTTATCTGTGCGCCCATGGAAGCAAACGCTAGAGAAGAGTTGTATTTTCGAATGTGTTCACGATAATTTTTAGCTTCTGATGTTTGCTGTGTAAGAAGCTGTTGTAAAGACACAGGTTGCCCCCACAGAGGTGGTAAAGCTACTTTACCGTTGTGGCAGCACCTCGAGTACTTGTTGGATGTATTACACTCAGCAGGCCAGTATAGTGCATGACATGGAAGAGGACGAATAGGAATCGAGAAATGCTGTGTCGGCTGCGTGTGGGCGGGACCATTTTGAGGTGGAAGTAGGACGAACCAGAAGAGAAATATATATAAGAGATTATATTAAAACATTTCCATCCATTTATTTTCTAAAAACTTTTCCTGTTTAGTGTCTGTCCCAGCAGTGGGAACAGGGTGTCAATCCTCGGAAGCTTGTTGTTTGAGATATTTTACTTCTAATTTTACAT
This sequence comes from Erpetoichthys calabaricus, assembly GCF_900747795.2. Taxonomy (NCBI): domain Eukaryota; kingdom Metazoa; phylum Chordata; class Cladistia; order Polypteriformes; family Polypteridae; genus Erpetoichthys; species Erpetoichthys calabaricus. The sequence continues at coordinate 70,117,512 of NC_041398.2, forward strand.
AAGCACTTGCCTTTAGAAACAGGACGCTTTTGTACTCATTTGGTTAATTATAAGCTAAAAAAACTGGAATTCCCTGGGATACATTCAAGGTTTAATTAGAGAGCCAGAAGAGATAACCTGAGAATGTGAATTGTTTTCAGAGCCCCGGGCTCTCGTGCAGGGGTCAGCAGATGATCACCTGATAACTGGGCACTTCAAGCTTGGCCCAACTTCGCCCTTCTTTGCAATGCCAACGATTAACGAAACAGTGGACTCCATTATAAACATTCAATTCCTTTCAATTTTAAAAAGCATTCCTGTAAAGTGCTTAGCACTAATATGTAATTCAAATTCTCAATGAAGTAAACTGACTTTCTTATGGGGTTTGTTTTCAAAATAAAATGAAGTATTTCAGCTTATAATCAATCAAAACAACTTTTCAGATCCATGTGTTATTAATGCAATTCAGGCTTACAGGGTCCCGGAACGCCAGTCCAGTACAGGGCACCCTCCTGATTTAAAGTCACCTACACAGAGGGAAATATGAGAAAAACCCAAAGAGACATGAGGAGACAATAGACAGGGGCTGAGCTGGAATTGGACCACGGCCTGCTGGAGCTCACTGAGTGAGCACCACCCAAACCCATCACGTAAAGAATAAAGAATTAGGACAGTCTGGCAGAGCTAACACCCTGAGGCTGTGGTCATCCCAACACCTAACCAACAGGACAGCAGAGCCCATTCATGATTAAGAGTGGTGGGTGGAGGCTCATAGTCAACGGTGTGACCCCTCATCATTTCAGAGCTCAAGTTGTCGACCAAAACCTGTGAATGGTAATGGCGACCAGCCTGGTTCTGAAAGTATCCAACTTATTGGCATCATGACAACCATACTGTCCAATTCAGGGACATGCAGTAGCGGGAGTCACACACATCTGGAAGACACTATGGACAGTTCCTGTAGGAATAACGGACATAATAAAAATTATAGGAGTGAAATGTTTTTATATGAATCATGTAACTGTTTTAGGCAGAAACTTTGTGTCAAACTTCTATATGTAGTATAACTATAACCTGTTTTCAAATTTCCACATAAAGTTATTCTGTTTTCTTTCTATTTGTTTTTTTTCTGTTTTGCATTGAATGCAACTAAGAATGCAATTTTTTTGTTTTCTTGCATAAACATGAACCTTTTAGTGATGCCCTGTTCTGCGCTGGTTCTTGCCTTGTAGCTGATGCTACCTGGATTGGCCACAGGCCTAATTTGGAATAAGTGAATTTATCAGAGGATGGAGAGTAGGCCCAGAGTAGAAGGAGAGTTTGTTTTTGTTTTCTTCTGCTTCTTTTGTTCTTTTTGTTCTCCCTGTGTTCGCCCCTCCTTTTATTTATTTTATGTCATACAAGCTCTTTGTATGTCTTGGCATTACCATAGTGCACCACCTTTACAAAAATACACTAACAGGAAAACGCAGTCACTGCACGCCTGCCAGCCAGGGAGGAATTGTATTCTGGAAACACACCACAATTTAACCAAGACGCGATGGAGAAAGCATGCAGAAATCTTCTTATGAAGCATTTTAGTGACCTCAGAAAGAATAACAGCATGAGTGCATTTCATGGAGCTCCTTGAAACAATGTTGAGATATCTTTGGAGGAAGGAGCTTAGACATAAGAGCATAAGAATGTAAGAAATGTCACAAATGAGAGGAGACCATTCAGTCCATCAAGTCTGTTTGTTTAGCTAATAGTTCAGCTGTCCCAATATCTCATTGAGATTTTTCTTAAAGCTCGTCAGGATTTCTGCTTCAACTACATGTCTCAGTAGTTTGTTCCAGAGTCCCACAACTCTTTGTGTAAAGAAGTGCTTTCTGGCCTCTGGTTTAAATGCACTTCCCCTTAGTTTCCACAGATGTCCATGAGTACGTGATTCACCCTTAAACTGAAAGAATGTTGCTAAATCAACTTTATTAATGACTGAGAATTGTGAAGACTTGGATTAGGTTCCCTTTGCTCAAAACTAAACAGATTTAATAAGGACATGTCCATAAGTCCTCTGAACGTGCTGCTGTGTCTTTCTTGTAGCGTGGTGAACAGAAATTCCAGGTGGGGTCTCACTAGTGCATTGCATAGTCTGAGCATCACGTCACTCTAATCGTTTAAATGCAGTAAGTGTTAATGCTAATGCACATTTTCTGCCAGCTGGACAAAGAGGCACCAAGCAAAGTAATCAAATGCTATTTAAACTACGTATTCATTTTCATGACTTACAACATGATATGAATGTCCATGACACCACACAGCAAATCTACAGGCTGAGACAAATGCTTAGTCCTGCTGCCTCACATCTCCAGAGTCATTGATTTAAAGACAGGCCCAAGTCCCTGTGCTGAGTGTGAATGTTCTTCCTGGTGTCTGTTTGGATTTTCCATGAATGCTCCCTGAAGGCTGTTCAATGGCTTCCACTTTGTGCCTGTTGTGCCCTGGACAACATTGAGTCCACATGACCCTGAACTAAAATAAGTGGGTTAGACAGTAAATGGATGAAGAATTATCAATAATTTAAATAAATATTTGATATTTTTAAAATTATGAATAATGTCTATAATGTCTATATATGACTTTCCCCTTGGAATTAATAAAGTATCTATCTATCTATCTATCTATCTATCTATCTATCTATCTATCTATCTATCTATCTATCTATCTATCTATCTATCTATCTATAAAATATAAAATGTCCATTCTGGAAATGTGTGCACATCAGTTCATTCAAAATCAGACCATCCAGATCTCTTCTGCAGACACAATGGCAGCACTTGACTGAATGAGTACTTTGTCTTAAATTAATTCAAGATGACTAAAGTTTTACTTTCTAGCCTTTAAGAATAAGAAATGTCAGTCGCATTACCACGTTTGATGTGTCTATTATAAAATACAATGCAGAGATATTACGTGAGGCTGAGATCCCAATGAGAAAATCCCCATCAAGGTAGGTTGCTGGAGGAAATATCCCAGAACACTACTGCTGGTGCCAGTTGCACTGTCATAGTGACTGACATCTTGTCAACTGTGATGGAACAGGTGACCTTTAGTAGCGTGGGTCTGGTGGGAGTGGCAGCAAGTGGAGAGGAGGGTGAGGCCAAGCTAAGTTTACTGTCCTACTGGACGAGTAGGTGGTTTCCCTTATAACCCCACATGTGTTCTCTTTGTTTTAGTTCCTACACACCTAAGCTTCATGGGAGCAGAGATGGCTGCTATGTTTCATCCAGGGTTTTTTTCTCTACAAGCCAGCATTTGACTACTCCCTTCCTACAAGTCATTTTAATAAAGGTTGGAACTTTTCTTTATATTTTTGAACTTTAAACACAAGCTTCCCATTTATAGGCCTGCTGTAGGCCAAAGTCGACAGGTTGCAGTTTGAAGACTTGCAGTGAGCCTTTTCTGGATAGGGCAGTGAAGGTCCTGACCTGCTTTTTTGGAGGCCTTGACCCCTTTTTGCCACATTTTGACCTCCAGATGTCTTCATCCAAATTCTATCCAATGAACCTTTTGCTCTAATTGCGGTGTCTACTGAAGCTCTTTTGACCTCTACATAAATATTGTGATAATCTTTGTCTTTGCTGTAAGCAGCTGTTTGTATTGTTCAAGTGTAAGTAACAGAAAGAGATCTGACCCCAAACAAAGGTCCCCAACCCACAAAGTGTACTTAAATTGGACTGCCACTTCACTTTGATCTAAATATGGATTGTCCTCTCATCTATCCATTTTCAAGCACACGTATTCATATTTAGAGTCACAGAGAGCAGATGCTAATTCCAGTACCACTGAGTGCAACATGAGAAGTGTTCTTGGACCTAGCATAGACCAGTGCAGGGCTGCCCCATACTACTTAGCCTTACGTGCATGTGTTTGTGGGGGGAATCTGTAGAAAAACCTGGACAGACCGGGGACATTGTGCAAACCCTACATAAGCAAAACTAGGCCAGTTTAAACTGAGGCCTCTGGACCTGTGAGACAGCAGCAATAAACAGTGTCCCATTGCTCCAGCCATCTTGGTACTCACTTTGTCCAGTTCAGGATTTTTTTGGGGCTACAGAACTGTCCCAGGATCATTAATTAGAAAATTTATATACAGAAGGGTCAGAATATATTATATATGGCCTGGAGTTACAGTATGTTTGGAGATAAAGAAATACCTAAAAAATAAGGATCATTAAGACCATTCTAACTCAAGTGAAATCCATGAAACCTGTCATGGCATGAAATTCCTGTGGAGCATCTAATGGTCAGGATGGCCACTGTAAGCTATCCTTGTTTAGTCTGAAAATGCAAAATGGTGGCCTCTTGTGCTTCACTGTCAAGTGGGAAACTCAATGATGGATTAAGGCTGAATGATAGAAAGTCAAGCCAGAAGATGGAAGAAAGATGGAGAGATGGTAGGTAGGAAAAGAGGGAGGCTGTTGCCTTGTTGTAACTGGTCTCACATTCACAAGAGGCAAAATGAAGGCAAACAGAAAACAGAATAGCTGGGCCCAAGTATTACATCTCTGGCCAGGGACCCATGTCATTGCTTATTTGAACACAGTTCTCTCTGCTTATTGGAGATTTGGATAGCAGTGAAGAAAACTTTGCACTTTGGACATTTCTTTCAATAAAGCACAGAATATTTCACACATGAGAAGATGATCTATAGCTCATGAGTTAGTTAGCCATCTTCTTATTTCTTGAAATACAATACAATATCTGTCTCAGTTTCTTTCCAGGCTGAGGTCATTCGCTACAAAGAAGTGGCCTCTTGTTTGCCATTTTAATGCCTTGACCCTTAGTTTCCAATGGTGTCATTGAAAGTTCACAATCTCACATGGTTGAGCTTTAAGGAAATCTGCCTGAAGCAACTTGTTGACATCTTTCAGGTGAATATCACATATACTTTGTTGCTAAATGTTTATAGTTATGAAACAATTACATGTACTGTATATGTGGGGAACAGTACAGAAACTTGGAAAAGTGTAACCGAGAATGGCAATGAGCTGAAGTTCGAATTGAAACATCAGCTGATACATCACTTCTATTTAGCCTCAGTGACTGTCGGTTCTTCTGACTTTTCTGATATACATGTATGCCTTCTCTTAAAAAAGAAAAAAAGACATGTTATCTGCTTTGTTTGCTCCTCTTTCACTATGCTTTTGCCATTATTTGTTGTCTGTTTATTTTGTTAATGGCACTGTGGTGTTTCCACCAAGTAGTGGTTTAGGTATGCTGTGCCTAGTCGGAGGGTGAAGTAAGCTGGGATCCAGGTAGGGCTGCCATGCTGCATCCTTATCAAATTAGCAATAGGCCATGGGAGGCATTTGAAGCATGTGATGTTTTTGTTTGTCTCCATGACCAAAAATAAATTCCTTAGTAGCCTTTAATCAAATCAGGCCACTCCAGCAGTCTAAGCTCTAATGAAGATTAAATCAATGTTAATATTAATATTACATTTCACTCCTCTATAATCCATATGAGCAAGTTATACCATCTTATACCACCTTAGATGGGAGAAGCAGCAGCAGCAGTGAGCGGAAGCACAGAAGAGCATGAGAGCGGTGTCTCACATACACACATAGCGTTCTACAACCCCCTGAAAAGAACAGCTGAAAAACTAATTAAATCCATCAGTAAAGTTCAACTGGAGTAAAAGCCAACATCCGACAAGGAAAAGGTACCAACAGCACAAAGTCGCTCTCCAGGCAGGTGGTGAAAGCTTAAAGCCGACTGTCTCCTAGCGATTCAGCTGAACGCAGAAGTTACTACAGAAAGGGATAAAGATGGACTTGGAGCTTAATGTAAGTTGCATCTGTTTTCTGGGCGCGTTTATATGTTATGTCTCTGGCAGCATGTACAGCGCAGGTATTCCAGCCAACAATACAGACAGCTTCAACTGCCAAAAATGCTAAGTTAATTTAGAAATAGTTGGTAAAGTATGTTATTTGGAGGACCATGTTGAGAACCTGATAGTGATTAGGCAAACCGAAAATTAGGTAGACTCAGCTTGTTTAGACAATGCGGCTACTTCTGATTTGGCTCCTGTCTCTCCAGGTCCCACTGTAGTCAGTACATGGCCAAAATCAGCAGCACCAATTCAGCCGCAGGGCAAGTGGGTAACAGTGAGACTGAGGTCTAAGAAGGCAATATTTAGTTTCTGGCACCCAGGTCACCAATTAAGACCCAGAACAGATTCTCAGCACTGTGCAGTGCACCTGTGGAAACTGAGAACAATAAAGTGCTCATATTCGGCAATTCCAGTGTGGAGTGTTAGAATTCCAAACTATGTTAAACCAGCAGTTGATGTTCAATGCCTCCCAGGGTCAAAGGTATCTGACATTGAGGCTAAATTGGATCTTCTGACTGATGACGAAGTGTCTACCTTATTGCTGCATGTCGGCACTGATGATATTAATTTACAGCATAAGTTAAAGGGGAACGTCCTCTCTCTATGCACCAAAGCATAAAGAAAATTTTGGAATTGAATTGTGTCTGGACCCTTACCAAGATTATATAGACGGGATGTAATTTATAGCAAATTGCTTTCCTTTCACTGCTGACTAGAAACCTGGTGTGCAAATAAAAGCATAGCCTTTGTGAACAGTTGGGATGATTTTTTGGTAAAAGGCCTGACTGGTTTTCATCCTAACTGGAGGGGATCTTTTGTTTTATGCTAGAATATGGCAGCAAAACTGCATAGCTGACTGATCAGGGCACCATCCAAGCTGCAGTCCTGTGCTCTTAAACCACAGGCTGTTGCTTATCCCACCTGTTACTATCCTGTGGCTGTTACCCATAATCATTGGGGTGGGGCATCTTATACATTTAGTCTTGATGTAAACCTTAAATTACATGATAACCAAAAAATAAGGCACATAATTAGACCAAGAGATAAAACCAGATCCTCCATCAGGGCAACCTGTAATAGTAACTTAATTCAGATTAAAACAAAAATATATCAGCAGTTCAGAAACATCTATGTAGTTTTAAATGCTGCTTATTAAACATTAACTTTCTTGGAAGAAAAGCTGCTTTGGTAATTGATTTGTGTCTTCTCCCTGAATCTGACACGATTCCCATAGCTGAGGCATCACCCAATGGATACGCACTCCTTCATAAACCTAGAGATACTGGTCGGGGAGGTGGAATTGGAATCATCCATTGTGTCAAAATGGAAACTGCTCCTAAAAATTTAGATGAATTCACATCCTTTGAGGCACTCACTTTAAATATTACAACAGATTCCAGCACAATTGTTGTGCTAGTCTACAGCCCACCAGGGCTAAATTCATTATTCATGACTGAATTTGGCAACCTTTTATCTGATTTGGCTATAAATTATGATTGTGTAGTGTTTAATATTTTTATTTTATTAATTTTCATTGTAATCATTCCATACAAACAGATCAATTTATAACCCAACAAATTTGAAAACAAATCAAACCCCACCCCTGAGAAGGAGAGCTTAGCTAAAGGAAAATTGCTTAAGGCTTTTTAATAAGGCAACATTAAACAAAATAAAGGCAGAAGTAAATATCTATGTAAATAAGAGATGGATGAAGGGAGTTAAATACAATAATAGTTATTTCTCTTATTCTAAAATAATATTGATTAAATCCTGCCATGTTTTGAAAAAATTTTGTACAGATCCTCTAACTGAAAATTTGATTTTTTCTAATTTCAAATAATATAAAACATCGGTTTCCCACTGACTTATAAGAGGAGAATTAGGATTCTTCCAATTTAACAAAATAAGTCTGCGTGCCAAGAGTGTAGTGAATGCAATCACCATCTGGAAGGACACCAAACACAGCTGTTAGTGGGTTAGGAGGGATTGTGATACCAAGGCTGTCTGAGAGGCACTTAAAAATTTTTGTCCAAAATGATGTTAGTTTGGTGCAGGCCCAGAACATGTGACCCAGTGAGGCAGGAGCTTGGTTGCAGCGCTCGCAGGTTGGATCCTGGCCTGGAAACATTTTGGACAGTTTTAAGCGAGACAGATGAGCTCGATATATAATTTTTAGTTGAATAATTCTATGCTTTGCGCATATAGAACTCGAGTGAATTCTCTGCTTTGCTACCTTCCACTCCTTTTCTGATATATTGATTAAGAGATCTTCTTCCCAATGTCCTCTTGGATCTTTGAAAGGTAGGGACTCTAATAAGATTTTATATATTGCGGAAATAGTGTTTGTTTCCTCGGAATTGAGCAGTATTTTTTCCAGCATTGTGGAGGGTGCAAGGTGGGGGAAATCGGGCAGTTTATGTTTAACAAAATTTCTAATTTGAAGATAGTAAAAGAAATGTGTAGCTGGGAGGTTAAATTTTGAACGTAATTGTTCAAAAGATGTAAATATGTTGTCTATATAAAGATCTCTGAGTATTTTAATCCCAAAACTTTTCCAGGTATTAAAAACTGGATATGTTTGCGAGGGTTGAAAGAGGTGGTTCCCTTGCAGAGGTGCCACTGATAAAAGATTTTCCATCTTAAAATGCTTCCTAATTTGGTTCCATATTCTGAGTGAGTAAAGCACAATTGGGTTATTAGTATATTTGCGATAACTTTAATTTATTGGAGAGCAGAGCAGGGAGTATAAAGAAGTACTACAGGATTTTACTTCTATTGCGGACCAAGCCTGTGTATGTGCATTTATTTGTGTCCAGGTTTTTATGGCTTGTATGTTTGCTGCCCAGTAATAAAACTGAAAATTAGGTAAAGCCATGCCACCTTCTGCCTGAGGTCTTTGTAGGGTCGCTCTTCGGATACGTGGGTGTTTTGAGTTCCAAATGAATGAGGTTATTATTGAATCTAACTGTTTAAAAAACGATTTGTTGATATATATTGAAATGTTTTGAAATAAAAAGAGAAGTTTAGGAAGGATATTCATCTTAACAATGTTAATTCTTCCGGCTAGAGTGAGATGAAGGGTTGACCATCTATGCAAGTCTTGCTTAATTTTTTCCATACAGACGCCAAAATTTTGTTGATAAAGAGCTTTATGTTTACTTGTGATATTTACCCCTAGGTATTTAAACTGATCTGCTATGGTAAAAGGTAGGGTGTCTAATCTAATATGATATGCTTGTGAATTCACTGGAAAGAGTATACTTTTATTCAGATTAATTCTAAGACCAGATATCTTTTGAAATTCTGTTAGTGCTGTTAAAACAGCGGGGACAGTGTTTTCTGGGTCTGATATATATAAGACCATATCATCTGCATATAGAGAAATTTTCTGTTCCAGTCCTTCTCTGACAATCCCCTTTATCTGATAAGAATTTCGGCAGTGAACCGCCAGTGGTTCAATAGCGATTGCAAACAACAGTGGCGACAAGGGACATCCTTGTCTGGTACCACGTTCTAGTTTAAAGTAGTCTGAGCAAATTTTATTAATACAAACTGAAGCTTCTGGACTGGTATACAGTAGTTTGATCCAAGCACAAATATTCGGGCCAAACCCAAATTTCTCCAATGCAGTGAAAAGGTAATTCCATTCGATCATGTCAAATGCCTTTTCTGCGTCTAATGATAGTAATATCTCTGGGGTGTTTGATTTTGCTGGTGAATATATAACATTAAACAAGCGTCGGAGATTTGAAGATAGGTGTCGGCCTTTAATAAATCCAGTTTGATCTTGTGATATTACCGAGGGCAGCACTTTCTCCATCCTTCTAGCTAGGATTTTTGAGAGTATCTTAACATCATTATTCAGGAGTGAAATTGGTCTATATGATGCACATTGTAACAAGTCCTTATTTTGTTTAGGAAAGACGGTGATTAATGCTTGTCGAAATGTTTGAGGTAGTATTTTGTTGTCTCTAGCTTCTGTAAATGTTGCCAATAAGAGTGGAGCTAGCTGAGTGGAGAATTTCTTATAAAACTCTACGGGGTAACCATCAGGGCCTGATGATTTCCCGCTTTGTAGTGACTTTATAGCGTCTAGTAATTCTGTTAGCGTTAGAGGTTTATCTAGTTCCTCAGCACTTAAAGCATCTATTTGTGGTATTTGTGAATTATCCAGAAATGCATTAGATTGTGTGTTGTCTTCTTTGGGCTCAGTGGAATATAAAGACTTATAGTAATCTCTAAATGTGTGCATTATTTTATTATGGTCGATGATTTCTTCTCCATTCTTGTTGGTGATTACTGGTATTGCATTGTGAACTTCTTGTTTATGAATTTGTTGAGCTAAAAGCTTATTAGCTTTTTCTCCGTGTTCATAGTAATGCTGTCTAGACTTATAAATAAGTTGTTCAGTTTCTTTAGTTGTTAAGATGTTAAGTTCTGTATGTAGGGCCTGCCTTTTCCTGTGAAGAGCTTCACTTGGACGCCTGGCTTGTTCTTCATCTATTCTAGTAATTTCATTTCTTAGCTCTGACACTTTCTTGGTTTCTAATTTATTTCTGTGGGAAAGATATGAAATAATCTGTCCTCTTAAGAATGCCTTTAGAGTTTCCCAGAGTGTTCCTGCAGAGACCTCTGTGGACGTGTTTGTCTCTAGGAAGAAGCTGATTTGTTTGGATATAAATTCTGTGCAGTTCTCGTCTGCCAATAAAAGAGGGTTAAGACGCCATCTACGAGGTGAGTGTGAGGGGCTTAATGATTTTAGCTCCAAGACTAGAGGGGCATGGTCAGAGATAACAATTGTGTCATATTTGCATGATTTAATTGTAGGCAGGAAATATTTATCTATAAAAAAATAATCAATTCTTGAGTAGCTATAATGCACTGGTGAGTAGAACGAATATGTTCTTGAGTTTGGGTTAAGAAACCTCCAGGGGTCTGACAAGTTGTGATCATTCAAAAACTGTGTAATTATCTTTGCAGTATTAGATGTCGTCCCCCCTGTCACAGGAGTCCTATCTAAGAGTGGATTTAAAACACAATTAAAATCCCCAGCCATTATAATTTTATGAGTGTTCACATTGGGAATGGATGCAAGTAGATTTTGCATGAATTCCTTATCATCAACATTGGGTGCATAAACATCAAAATCATTTTACTGCTATATAAGTTGCCCATGACCATCACATATCTCCCTTCAGGGTCCGACACTACATCTGATGCTACAAATGGAACTGTTCTATGTATGAGAATTCCCACCCCTCTAGTTTTCTTTATAAAGCTAGAATGGAACATTTGGCCAGTCCAGTCTTTTTGTAATCTGAACTGATCCTTGGTTAGTAAGTGGGTCTCCTGTAAAAATACTATTTTAGCGTTTAAGCCTGTTAGGTGAGAGCATACTTTCTTTCTCTTTAATTCATGATTCAGGCCTTTAACATTCCAGTTCACAAAGTTAACTGTCCCATCATAGAGACATTGATTCTGAGTTTTTAATGTCATTATAGTTTAATTGGTAATATGGCAGTTTTAATCTTAGTTTCAAGATTCCCCACGAGTTATTGCATTTTAGCCTATTGTTGCATTGATATTTATAATTATAAGAATTACAAGAATAGATTAGATATAACCTGCTCTCCTTCTCTCCCCCCTTTATCCCCCCACCCCCCCCATTTTGCCTCCCCACATGAGGCTAGACCCCACTTCGCGATGTTCCAGTCCTCTGACATACGAAGAGACAGAGCACGTCCAAAACAAAACAAACCCCACCCTGCAGCGGCGTTACAGAATTAAAACAGAGATATCTTTTGCATTTAAATTCTTAATACTATCTGCCGAAAATGTTCTCATTAACAATATTTAAGCTTGAAATAATCTTCAGCGCTTTTAAGTTAAGATATTAAGATTAAAAAAAAAAAAAAAGAAACAACCCTGGGAATGATTTTAAAAACTAGTCTAGAATAAACCTGGTAATTCCTACTGTAATAGTATAATGGTAATAGTATAAATAGTAGAAAAAACAGTAAACCAAGGGTATGAAGTTAAACAGTCTACTTTAAGGTATAGTAAAATAAAAAAAAAAATAAAAAAAGGAAGAAGAAAAAAAAAAAAAAACGAATCCTACTTTAATTACTTCCACATTTTCACACTCACGTCTATAACTCTATAACTCTAATTAAAACATAAACTTATAAAGTCCAGATAGAAAAAAAAAAAAAAAAGGGATGTATAATTATAATACCAGTCTCTTTAAACATGGATCCAGAGAGCAGATCATAGGTCCTTCCCGTGCCTTGATAGAATACGGCTCTTTATTAACTTTCAAAAAAGTGTCGGAAACAGTTTCTTTAGTTCTTTTTCAGCTTCTTCTTTGCTGAAGAAAATATAATGTCGATCTTGAACTTCCACTTTCAGTTTGGCGGGATACAAGAGGCTGTATTTGATATCGGCTTTCCGTAGCAACTTTTTAATGTCGATGTAGGATCTGCGTTTTGCAGCTGTTGATGGTGAGAAGTCGGGAAAAATACGTATAAGATTATTTTCGAATATAATCTCTTGCTTGTGTCTGAGAAGTGCCATCACATCAAGCTTACATCGTAGTCGCTCGAAGCGGACAATAAAAGACCTAGGTTTGAAGGCGCTTGGTATCTTTGTGCGATAAGCCGTGGCTATCTCAATGTCGAGTTTAAAGTCATCTCCAATTATTTTAGACAGTAATTCTACTGCAAATTTCACTGGGCTTGAGCTTTCTCGTTTCTCAGGTATACCCTCAATTCTTATATTATTTCTTCTGCACCCATCCTCCAGGGCTGCAAGTCTGTCTCCAAGTTTTTTGCATTCCGAGTTCGCAGCTGTGGCTTTTTCATCGGCGTTAGATGCCAGTTGTTCCGCTGTTTCCACTCGAGCCGTGAGTCCCTGCTTAACGTCTTCCAGCTGATCTGAAACGTCATTAATATGGTCATCAAGCCTTTTCAGTTTTGAATTAGTTTGTTCAATGTGTTCCACTAATTTCTCCAACATGCCTTTAAAGTTCACATCAAAACGTTTAAATAGACGCGTTTCCTTATCTTTGTTATCCTTCTTGAGCTCAATGGTCACCTTCTTAAGATCATTCGTGTTATCTTTCTTAAGCTCATTCTTAAGCTCATTCATGGCCGTAACCATGGTAGTGGCCAGTGTAGCGATCATCTCTTTCAGTTCGGACAGTTCGCTTCGGCTTTCGTGCTCCGCGAGTGGAAATGCAGCCCCTGTTACAGTAGGCGCTGCGGGCTCACGATGAGTAGATGAGAGCACGTCCTGCAGAGCCCTTTCTAGTCTCGAATGATCCTCAGAAATCGGCGATCCATCGCGACCTGTATCACTTGCACCTTCGCTCCCATTTTCACTCTTGACTGGAGACGATACAATGGAGCGGGGTCCCAGGAATTCTGCGCATTCGTCTGCCTGTTCCAGGTCAGTCTCCGTGAGGCCATACCTTGCACTTGCACTCAGGCCGGAAGTCTGTCCAGACTTTGAAGCAGCTTTAAGTTTCTTTTCCGGTTCTTTCTGACTTTTCTTCTTGTTACTCATGCTTGTATATTGTAGTGGAAGTTCCTTGGTCGGGTTAAATACAGGATACCTCTAAATAATATGAAATATGTGGGAAAATAAAGCCGCTGCTAGCGGAGCTCTGCTTCAGACGTCCATCTCCTATAAACGGACGAAACGGACGATTGTGTAGTGTTGATGGGGAAATTTAATGGACATATTGAAATAATAACTGACACTTTTAGCAAATGTTTTACTTATTTGTTAAGTTCAGTAGAATTTTGTCAAATTGTCAACTATTTAACTCATAATCTTAACCGCACAGTAGATACAATTATAATTCAAAGAGTTGAAATTTAAAATTGATATACCGGTACTAGTCCATTAAATTAAATTATTTATTACTTCCTTCTGATGTGTAATTTGTTTCTGCCCTTACCAATACATTCACAGATTAAAACAAAGACATTGCAACATCATCTATATTGTAACTCTGCTTCAAATGTATCGATACTTTGAGAAAGTCAAGTGTAATCATGGGAATTAACTTAGATCAGCTAACATCAAATTATAATATGACCTTGAGAGATGCTCTGGGCATGGTGGCTCCCCTTAAAACAAAAGTGATCAAAGCTCAAACTCAACCTGATTTAATGAGAGCGCTCAAGCTATTAAATTAGAGTGTCGAAAACTGGAGCATTTCTGGATTCTTGTGTTTCCACGTCACCCTTTCAAAATAAATTATTGCATCCCTTTGTTAAATTTCAGATGTCACCAGTGTACCATGATATCTGTAGATTGTTTTCACATTTTTTGATGAATCCTGTTTTGACATCTCCATGCTCATCCAGATCTGATGGTGAGTCCTTTGTTTCTTTAGTCCAGCACTGTACCAGCTCCCCACATTTCATTCTTGGTTTCAGTTTGTAAGCTGGCAGCAGGAGCACTGACAGGTGCAGATTTTTGTTGCGCATTGGTGCTGATGTTTGTGGTTGGCCTTCTGTGTCCATTATGAACTGTTTCATCTTTGATTGTGCTATTCATGACCTTCTTTATCCACAATGCTATCTCTCTGCTTGGATGATCATCAAGTTCTTTTAAACATGCGATCAGCCTTTGATGAGCTTTTTAAACAAATCTAGTAGCCCAAAGTACTTGCTGTCCAGCTTTTCTGTCAGTTATACCAGCATTCTTGTGCCGTAAGCCCTGCATTTTGCCCTGAAAGAAGTGCTGCAGAAGACAAAGGGTGAAGTTTAAAAAACACTTGGTGTTTTCTCGGGTGATTGATCCTTGCTACAGTTTAGGTTGCTTCTCACTTCATTCATTGCTCAAGAATCTTGTCTGGATGATCCTGTGTAAAGGGGCTTCCTGATGTGGACTAATTTTATTTTTAGAGTTATTTATTTAACAATATTTTAGCAAAGAATATATGTGTTTTGCCCATTGTGAGCATATGACTGCATGGCTTGACGTTTGTATTATGCAACACAAGTAACTTCATATTTTTTCATGTATGTTTTTGATATTGTTTGCTGTTGTCCACTGTTGGTCATCATTGTGTCCCGTTCTATAAGAATCTTTGTTATGCCTATTCTCCACTAAATCATGAGACTGAAGTCTTCCTCAGCAAGCTCTACAAACTACAAGGTAAGTAATATATACAAAAAAATTTTTTGGGTGAAGTATTCCTTCAAACAGGAGAGAGAAATTAAATTGTGTTTTAATAATGGATTCACCTTATATCATTAAACATTCTCAAACCTTTTTAATTCATTTCAGGACTGCAGAGCAAGAACATATCCCAGCAGAATTGGGGGCACGGCAGAAATTTACCGGCTAGGGCCCATCCAGGCACACACTCACACTCAGCTAATTTTGCATCACCAGTACACCGTATGTCTTGGAGTAACTGGCACTAAAATGCAGATACAGACAATGTGCGTGCACAGGTTTTGAATCCACAATGCAGAATCTTTGGGCATCAGTGCTAAACATTGCACCGCTCTGCCATTCATTGTAAAACATGGAAAATACAGAGAAACGCAGAAAGGCCACCAAATACAAAGAAATCTTGAAAATGTGCTTGAATTAGAAGGAGTAATTTATTAATAGCATTCTTCATTAATATAAAGAAAACCAGCTGTTATTTAACTTACACACCAGCTTTGTGTAAAGCCACATAAATAAAACCATCATCCACTTTCTCGTCTTTACTCCTTTGACCTTGCGCTGCTTTGTTAGCCGACCTTCTCGTGGTAACTCACTGATTATATTCCTGTTTCAAATGCTGGTTGATGAATAGAGAGACACACTTGAGCATTTTACTGCCAAGGTTTGGGATATTATATTTAAAGGCTGCTCATCTTTGTTCCAAGTTTTTCATTGTTAAGTCTTTTGCTTGCAAATGCCTGATATCCATCAGCATATTTTGATTATGACTGAGGCTTAGTCGACACTAATGTGAATAATCACTGTTTTCTTTTCAAAAGATTTCTGTCTCCATTAGCGTTTTTTGAAAGTTTATCATCCACACTGAAGTGCCAACCACTCATAAATCTTTCCTATTAGACATGCACAGTTTGTCAGCCAAGAGTGATGCTTGGTTATGGAGCAAATACGAAGTACATAGAAAATGCCAAAAGCACATGGAAAAACAAAGGGCGATTAAAGAAAACAGTAGATGCTTACCTTGTTGGGGCAGACGACAAACAACTGCTTTTGGAGGTTACAGACAAGCATAAAGTAGCCAAGGTCATAGAAAATACAGACTGGGAGTCCTGCCAAAATATTTATGTGTTTCAAGGCACAGTGTTGTCTGGCTGATGTAGTGTGTAGGAAAAGGACTATCACCTTCGTAAAGATGGGATCACAAAGGGCATTAGTTAGCACAACATAACTACCATCACTGTGATCACATGACAATCATACACCAGCATTTTTGAAGTCTCCATTTTCCCCATACAACAATGTCACATGAGACTCAGTGGTTCCAGATTTACACACTATGCAAAGAAGTTTTGGATAAGTTTTGTTTTGGTGGTCAGAAACACAGTTTTAGTCTTCATGGATGTCTAAAATGAACAAAAAAAAATGTGTTTTCAAATGTCAGTATGGACAGCATTTTGTTCTCAACGAATTTGGCCTTGGCTCGCAGGATTCTAGCTTCGGTTGACAAGTATGTTTTTTTTGTCTCATCATGGGTTGTGTTCAACCATTTTGAATTTCCAAAAGATAGTTCTTTCCCTGCTTATTTATACCGAGGCAACACTGGATTCTTTGGCTTGTTCCTAATAACCATTTTACCAATGTTGAAAGTAAATAACATTCTCCTTTGATGCCATTTTGTTTTTCTTATGGGCGCCTCCATTTTGAGAGTTATTTGTTGATGGCTGCTATACTGTTGCCAGGCAAAGCACGTGACATCACCGGGTCAAAGGTATAAACATATGTCGTTCACTCCCCAGTTCTCTATGGTTGGATTCTCCCAAAGACCTTTGCATTCATCCTCTGTTGTTACTGAATTCCTACTTATAAATAATGTTTCTCCACTTTCTGACTACAATCAATTTTAGCTCTAGTTGCATGTACTTCTTTATTTTTGTTTTTTTTAACTTAACCCACGCTGTTTCCTAACTGGCATTCTTCATACACACACTATTATCTAAGCACTGTATGCTTAACCTTTTGTCTTTCTGGTTGTGACCCTTTGCTTGAAACTTTTGTCTTTGCGACATCTCCTGATTCCAGTTGTACTCCAAAGCTGCTGCCACATCATGCTGTCAGTACAACAACAATCCCGATAGCCAGAGAGTTTTATTGAAATGAAGGTAAGAAGGAAAAGCCAGGATCATGGTGATATTCCACATATAGCATATCAACTGCGATAATGAATGGCAAATGACTAATGTATGGCAAAAATGAAATCATTTCAGATCCATGCTTAGTTGGTGATGTATTGAGTTACTTGTTACTCACGTTAAGCTTACAAGCAGTACACATTGTAATAATGAATGATCAGCTTGATGGCATTGTATGTATTACTTCACAATCCCGCGAAAATGCATATAAATGTGTCAAATGATGGAAAAGGCACAATCCCAGAAATTCATTACTTTGCAGGGAAAATTCCTTGGAATGTTTCAACAGATGTTTGCTTAATTTCCACACATCTCCAAAGACCAACTTTTCTATATTGAGCGAGTAACAGGATATGCATGAGTGGGCTCTGCTACACTTATCTGGGGCCCAGTGAGACAACAATGGGGTCCAGTACCCTTTGACCAGGATTTTGACTAAGGATGGAGAATGTTATATTATGTGAACTTAATCTTTATGGCAGATTTTCAAGAAATACTGGCTTTGGATTCTGTGATCAGTATCTGCCACAAAACACTGTAATAAAATTACTGTCAACCTTCAAATGGAGAAGCGAGGTTATCCATTGAACCGAAGCATCTGTTAAATCCAAGTGATGCTTTTAGATATCTTAAGCACCTCTAATGCAGTTCTCAGTGCATCCTCAGAGCTGTCTCCTTTGATTATAATGTCACGTGTGTGCGCATGGGAGACAGCTTAATGGCTTTGGGGAAGGTAATTACCCTCCAGACCAGGGGTTGGCATTGTATACTAATGCCTGCTCTTCTCCTCCATCTGATAGCCACTAAATGTCTGATGTCACTTCTGCCTGGACCCTCCCCTTCCTACCATGTGACCTCATATCCCAGAAATTGGCCATCTTGAGGATGTTCTGTGACGAACTTGCTTCTGTGAAGATGTTATCGTCATTGCTGCTTTTTTTGTTGCTTTAAGCCTACCAATTACATGGGATCACCAAGGTGGTGCTCCAGCTCTGTTGTTTGTGACCTGTGTCTTCAACTACTCCATCTGGAAAAACTAAGCAATGATCAGGCAGTGTAGAATTTGATGAAAGCAATGGAAATGAAAACAAAATACAAAATACAAAGCAGGGTAACAAAGCAAGTCCAATCCAAAATCCTGTTTGTTTCAAAAGGTCCGTTCTAGAACACACTAGAAGAGTCAACGCTGTCACACATGTGCGATTAGGAGGAAGCTGAGTGAACCAAGTGGAGGTAATTACCAACCAGGCCAGGGAGTGGCAGGGTGCTCTAAACCTACTTCTGTTATCTCTGCAGGCCAGATACAGGAAAACCTACCTGATTTATCATCAACAACGTCACTTCCGGTTCCAGTGCCATGAATGGCATCACTTCTGGTTCTAGCGCCACGAACGATGTTACTGCCAATTCTGGCCACAGATGACGTCACTTCCAGTTTTGGCCTTTAAAGCTCTCATCATCTCATTACTTCATGAGTTCAGTCTTGGAACTCAACCAGAGCACTTCTGAGTTTATTTGAATGCCTTTTTGCAGCCAGGGACAATATAAGGGTGGCTGCCACAAACCTTTTTCACGTGTTGAGACTCATTCTTTCACAACGCTTAGGCATTTTCTTCTAAGTGCTTTATAATGGAAATTTGATGACATCACTGAACACTTCCATAAATGTCCCAAATGAATCAGGACAATCACTTAACACATCCTGTCAGTTGATAGGTTTATGATTAAATTTACAGGATTAAATGTTGTCATGGGCGTCTGGGTGCCATACCCAGCCAGCACCCCTGGAAGGACCGGGAGAGGGATTATACCTCCCCCGGGCCACAAGAGGACAACCACTACAGGGGTCACGGGAACCGAGCTGGGAAGCTCAACCCTATAGGGGCCCGTGGTCACTGCCAGGGGGCTTTTACTGGATCCTAGAGCCCTGGAAGCCACACCAGGAAGTGCTGATGGAAGGAATTCCAGGGTCACCCGGAGTGCTTCCGGGTGCTCACATGGCACTTCTGCCACACCAGGAAGTGCTGGCAGAAGTTCATCAAGGGGCACCTGGAGCATATCCGGGGGAGTATAAAAGGGGCTGCCTTCCAACAGTAGGGGAGCTGGTGTCGGGTGGAAGAAGACAAGGCTTCAGAGAGTGGAGAGAAGGCAGCCTGAAGAGGAACATTGAGAGGCCCGAGAGAGTGATGTTTGGTGCTGGAGGACTGTGTGCTGTGCGGGACTGTGGACATTATATATACTGTAAATAAAGCGTGTGTGGTGGACTTAACAACGGTGTCTTGTCTGTCTGTGGTCGGGCTGGCTTTCACAATGCAACCATCAAAATGGAGGAGTGTGTGCATAAGGAAGTGAACATAAACAACTCTACTAAGTTCAGTTGCAGGGTGATTCTGAACAGGTCACTTAGCCTGTGCCAAACAGTGGTGTAATGACTAGCCATGCCACCTCGGAGAATCTCAGCATACTGGGTTTGAAATCTACATCTGGTCACCATGTACATCTTGCACACTCTGTCTTTAACTGCTTGTGAGTTACTTCTGCTGCTCTGTTTTTGTCTTGTATCCCAAATAATGTGCATTTCTGGTTAATAGACCACTTCAAGGTGACACCATATGGGGTTGTGTGTGCCCTTTGGTGGCCTGCTACCACATCCACAGTTGGTTCTCGCCTTGTGCCTGATGCTGGTTTGTTCGACTTTTGGATTTAGTGGGTGTGAAGATGTCATGCTATAAGTGTAGAGTGAAATGAAGGCTCTCGAGGAATCCAGTTAGATTTGTTTTGAAATAAAGTTAAATCTGCTAAAATTGATGACGGTAGCATTTGAATGACTGGTATTATGGATTTTTATAAAAATAAACCCAAATATCAACATCTTAACATCACTGTCCTGTGAATGTGTGCTGTAAATTGGCAGTTCTCTGTAAATCAGACATAGGACATACAGTAACAGAAATTAAAGAAATAAGGTGGAATAAATCAAAAAGTGCTGCCAAAACATGCTGTAACTGGACAATAAGCCAGACTGTCAAGACCTGAAATGTTGACTCAGACCAAACAATTTATGAAAGCATTCTTATTTTATTATTCTTGTGTATTTTTTCAGCTCACTTCATTAAATGAAGGTTATAAAATACAATTAATATTAAAAGATGTTTTAAAGCCCATATGGTGACTGGAGGCCAGAACCACATACTGCATACAAAAATGCATTTCTTAATTAAATTCTAATTTAGCCTAACTCTGGACGGCCTTGTCTTCTACCGTGAGCCCCACTCTCTCCTGGTCTGACTGGACAGACTTCAGTGACCCGGCAAGTTTTCCTGCTGCTCCCACTGTGGTCAGGTGATGATGTCCTGGCTGTTGCCTCCCAGTTCCCAATCCTCCCCTGCTCCACCAAGCCTCTGTCTTTTCTGTGCTGATGAGAACCTTCTCCATGCCTTTGTTTCATCGCACTTTGGATGCAAATGTGATTTAGCTGGTTATTTAAACCCAGAGAGTTAGGGAGACACAGAATTCAGGTGCTATACCATCACTTCTTCATTTCAGCATCTCCATTGGCTCTCAGTAAGTTTATGGATACACAGTGAGAATCTTCTCTTCACAGTTAAGTCCTTTGGTAATCTCACTTAGATATTCACACAAACATTATGTTCACCATACTCTCCACATCCCATCTTCTGTCACTCCCTCCATTCTTCACTTCATAACTGAATTTAGTGTTTCTCGGTTGAAGCTCTGGAGTATGTGCTGCCAGTGTGCATGCTTATGCAACCATAATGTGTTTAAAGATATCTCAAAAATTCCCCTTTCAAGCAAAAAACTGTCATTAAACCTGCTTAATCCAAGTCAAGCTGCAACACTCACAATGGCATCGGGCACATGGCCTGGGCAAGGTGTCAGTTCATCACAGGGCACACTGATCTCTTTCTCACTGGGGCCAGTTTAGTATTTTCAATGAACATGACTTACACGTCTTTGGGATGTGGGTGGAAAGATACACAGTTTATGCGGGAATGACCCAGCTAAGAATTTGAGCAGGATCTGCAACCCGTGAATGCTAACCACTATGCCATGCTTTACTGTTTTGATTATACATATTGCTGTGTGGACTTGTATTTCCAGTTTGTAGTCTATCTATCTATCTATCTATCTATCTATCTATCTATCTATCTATCTATCTATCTATCTATCTATCTATCTATCTATCTATCTATCTATCTATCTATATGTATAAAATTTTATATTATTTTCCTTGAATTTAATAGTGCATTGTTTTTATTCTCTGATATAATGTGCACAGTGTACTTGGATTAATTTAATGGTGATTTTAAACTGAATGAGTTATTACTAAAATGAATAAATGGATGAATGTGTGAATGAAACAATATCATACTGTACTTACAGTGTGTAGAGCTGAGACAGAATTCACAGCAGATCCCAGGCCGCTGTCCTCCATGATGGCTGTTTCCAGAATAACTGGAAGCTTTGTAACACCTGCTCTTTATCAACTTGGCTGTGCTGCCACCTATTGTGTGTCTATTATATGATCTAAGAATTAAGGCAAAGGTTAAAGGTAAAGTTTTTAAGACAGTGGTAAGACCAACATTGATGTGAGGAGCTGAGACATAGGCAGTAAAGGGAGCACAGGAGAAGAAGTTGGATGTGGCAGAAATGAGAATGTGGATTAGTGGAGTTACAAAAAGGACAGAAAAAGAAATGAAATGAGCAGAAGTACAACCACAGTGGGAGAGATAACTAAGAGAGTACAGGAAAGTGGTATGGATATTTGATGAGGAGAGACAATGAATATACAGGCAACAGAGTGAAGGGAATGGAAGTCCAGGAGAAGAGAAACCAAGGGAAGTGAAAGTGGAGGTGAGTGGATAAAGTAAAAAAAGATCTGAAGCGAAAAGGGTTTGACTGGCAAGGAGCTGTTTGGAAAAAGTTAATCAAGCACATCGACCCCATATAGCAATGGGTATAGAAGACAAAGAAGAAGAAGAAGAAGCTGTGCTGCCTCCTAGTGTCTATGTGATGTAACTACATTGTCAAATCTGCATGCAAAGTGAAAGTCTGTCTGTAGCAGCCATTCATTTAACATTCTGTCCTTTAGTCATTTTTTATTTTTGTTAAAAAGTTATATTTCTTTTAAAGGTATAGACACTCTTTACCAAATTAGATAAACTATCCATAGTAAAGACATGGTGTGTGACATCATGATGCCATGGCTATCAAATATGGCAGTGCAGCATGCGTGTCATCCTGGTATTCAGATAAAGTGCAATCCTTTGTCCTGAATTTCTTTTGCTGTTTTTCTGGATTTGATTTTTGGCTCCAAACATTTGCTTTGTTACTAGACTATACTTTTCTCCTCTAATTTTTTCTTATTGTTTTTATGACTTTTACCTCTCCGGATTCAACTCCATTTTGCCTCACAACTACTCTTGTGTCCCTTTCTCCTGATCATTTCTGAACTGTCCTTGTCCCTTCAAATTCTCTGATTTTTACAACTATCCTTTTAAAGACAGGCCTATTTTTTTTAAACTGGCATTGCTTAGCCACAGACACAGTGACTGGCCCACTTTACAGCTACATATTTCAAAGGAGCCACCAGCCCTACTCACGCTCCTCTGGGGTGGTGTGTCTCCTCCTTGTGGCTGGATAAGAGAGTACTGTGCCGGCCTCCACCCAACTCACTCGGACTCCCCCTTTAAAAGTCCTCGGGCCCACATGCTGGCTTTCTGGCGTGCTACAGAAGTATGTCCAGCTTACTCTCACGAAGCTCTCTTTCGCTCTAGTGAGCCTGGATGGTTCACTTGAAGGCAGCCCTGGATTAACCATTAGCAAAATAATGAAGTGCTTAGGGCACCAAAGGAGAGGGGGCACCACAGAGTTTCTGTGCCCAGTCTTTCACTACCACACTCAACTTTAACAGATTCTTTTGTAATTTTTCTTACCTGCTGTGTTTGACTTTACTCTGCACTACTGAAATAAAACGGTTACTCTTACAAAGTCAGTGGCTAAAATTAAAATGTTTGGTTTAAAGGTGTCATCAGATATCATATCTCTTCCCATTCCATGGTGTAAGAGTTTAATTTTCGTCAAGTTTAAAAACAGATGGCTTACTTTGGTGAGCATTTAACTCACCAGCTGATAAGTGTAACAAACCCATCCCCTTTAAGCTCTTTATTTTATTATTTCTTTTACTTATTTGCTACATAAGCAAAGTAAGTTTTAATCTCTTATTTCTCTTTCAACACTTATTAAGTCTTAATGTCGTTTCAATTAAGCAATTAAACTGTGCCTAATCTGGCCCTGCTTAAAGGGCTCCATGGATCTCAGGGTTTGCTGCCCAACTTCCCACACTTTTGAGACAAAATCAAATCAAATTTTATTTGTCACATACAAATTATACATACAGTACAATAGGTGATGAAATGCGTAGACCTTTCTTTGTGAATGTCGATTTGTCTCTTGACTCTTGCTATCTGTTTAGTGCTTTCTGCATCTGTCTATATTAAGGAAAGTGTCATTATTATCTATCTATCTATCTATCTATCTATCTATCTATCTATCTATCTATCTATCTATCTATCTATCTATCTATCTATCTATCTATCTATCTATCTATCTATCTATCTATCTATCTATCTATCTATCTATCCTGGTACCATTCTACACTCCGATTAATGCCAAGGAAATTCAACTCACATTAATGCAAACTAGATATGTGTACAGCTAACAGCTTTATTTTGAGCACAGCAGTGTGAAAGTGGCTACTATATAAGAAAATGAAAATCAGCAAAAAAGCAGAGTTTGCAGAGGAGACTCTCTCTTTGATAAAGAAGACAGTAAAAGCTGTTTGTTTGGTGCTAGAGATGTGAGGAATGTGATCGGCCATTTAGGCAGCGGGAAGTGAGATGCAGTTGCTGAAGTCCTAACTCGTCAGTTTTGTCAGAAAATCAATGACATCTTTAAGTGATGGGTAGAAGAGACAGAAGACAGTTAGCCATAAAGATAAGTTTATGTGTGAGGACAATGGAAGACATCAGTAAAGGCACAAAGGACTGGCCACTGACCCAAAGATTATAGCAGACTTTTGATATAAATTCAAAAAGCTTTTTAAGGTAGCTAAAAAGTTTTCTAAAAATGCTAGCTAGCACTGTAAATGTGCAATGGTCCATCCTGTTACAGGAGTCTGGGGTCTATCTGCATCAAACACAAAGCTGAATTGGAGGTCTTTTGAACATTTTGTGGAAGTGGCCATAATTGACATCAAAAATAATATTCATTAAAACATTGAAGACAATGACATCTCATTGTCAAAATAATGGAGAAAACGCTGACTTTTGAGCAAAGGTGTCAGACATGTTGTGGCCTTCTGTTCACCAGGTGGCCCCCAAAACAACTGAGCAGTTCAGCAGGGACGCACACAGTCCCAACTGTAAAGATGCCTTTCCACTAACGGCAGGATCAAGATTGAGATCAAGTCCGTTTACATTAACAGCATTAAACCTGTTATTTATACTGTGATTGGGTTAACCACGAAAGACTGACACTGACGCACTGAAGCACAGATTACTGTGCTGATAATCTTTTTTTTTTTGATAACAAAAGTGCACTAGATGCTTTGGAAAGGAAATGCCTTGATAACCACACCACTAGTTTTAAGGAGGTCGGCCAACACATGGCCACTTATCTGTACAGGCGCCACATCTCACTTGTCCAATCCTCCACTGGACAGCCTCATTCTGCTTTCTTTCTCAGGGCTGTACACATTTTGGCAGACTTTAACTAACAGCAACATCGAGGTGCAAAGATACTTGATTAAAATATCAACAAAATATTAGGAGTGAAAAGAGCCGAGCAGAGCAGCAAAATCTGCAAATTTGAAAAGAACTGTGAAAGCATTGAGATGCCCATTTTCACTTGGTGGTTCACTAGGCACAGCCTCCTGGGAAAAGACCCATACGAAGACCTGTATCACAAGTGACTACTTGTATTTCCCACAAGAGGAACTGGAGAATATTACTGGAGATACAATAGCCAGGATATTCCAGTTCAGCAAGATGTCACCAAAGCCCCACCTGCAAAATTGAATAAAAAGTGAAGCAAACCATTTTCACATACAACTCCAAAAGTCACTCCAGAAGAACAGAACAAGCGTGAGCATTTCACATAAAGTGTGAGGGACACCTCAGTAAATGCCATTATTTAAAATTGAAAATCTGGGAAGCAGTATTATATCTCACATTATTTCAATATAAATATAACCAGCTGTGTAAGCCCATGCTGTAAAAAGGTCGAGCTCTTAGAAATTGTCAGAAAAAAAATTGAAATACACAGTCTACGGTTTTGTTTTGCGGACGTGCTCGCCCCCCTTGTCTATCAGCGGCTAAGCAAGTTTCTCTCTCGTATGTCTTTCGTCGGTGGTTTCACTTTGGCGACAGAGTCACTTTCTTTCAGCTTCATGCTGTAGCCTCGCATTTCTGGGCCAGACAGACACACACACACACTTCCACACATAGACATTTATATATAAGATAGATGCACAATTATTCATCACTATATTCTATGTAAAGTTTTAGGTAGACAAAAAATTCAACACATTTGTCAGATTTGTAAATATTGTGACAAGCACTGATATGGAATATAGTGGCTTCAAAAAAAGCAGGTGTGGTTGTGTCTTTTCTTTTGAGTGTATTATAAGAAACCAGTAATGGCGCACTGCACGATAACGTGCAGTGAATACATTTGAGCATTCAAAGTTTTCTTACTCTTTCTCTGTACGTTTAGCATTCTTTTGCTCAGAGGTTGATGCGTTTGCTGCTTTCTGAGCAGCTCTTCTTTTCTCCACCCTAGCGTTCCAGTTCCTCTCTTGTTTCGTTGGCATCTTTTCACGTTAAAACTGATTAAGTGAGTGTTTGTGTTGCAATTACTTAGTACATTTTCCTTAATTTTTCACTTAAGCTGGCACTTAAGTCTTCAATCTGCCTCAAGAATGATTTAAGATATGAAGAGGTAGGGGATGTGACGGCAAAGCTGGTAGGAGTGAGAACGGCACCCGTACGCATGCGCCGCACGGCCGCCCTGCTGGCCGCTGCGGAGAGTTGATTCTACAATAAAATAAAATAAAAATTAAAAGAGGAATAACCTTGGAGGTCAATCATCTCCCCAAAAGTGAATAGTAGACGTCACGTAGTATATGTGTACCAAATTTCAGGTTGATAGGTCAAACGGTTTGCAAGCTACAGGTGATTTAAAATCCTGGACAGACTAACAGACAGCCACGGTAGCATATTATATAAGAAGATAAGACATGCTAGAAAACTCCAAGAAGAGTTGGGGAATAACCCTGTATAATGTCCGTCGGACAAATGAAAAAAATGAGAGCAAAATAAATCAAAAACAAGAGCATTTCACAAGTTGTAATCGGTACATGGAGTTTACAATATACCAGTGGAACCTCGGTTCACGAACGTCTCGGTACACGTGCAAATCGGATTACGACCAAAATGTTTGCCAAACTTTTGCCTCGGTTCACGACCACACACTTGGTATACGAACAAGCCAGGTTCCCTTTCGCTTTGTACATGTTCAGTCTCTCCCTGTGCATTTCCTGTGCAGTGAGCAAGAGAGAGAGCGAGAGCGCGCGCCACACACGCGCACACACACAGGCAGCACACACACAGGCAGCGGGAGAGAGAGCTATGCACACACACACAGGCAGTGAGAGAGATAGAGCCGCACACACACACAGGGAGAGAGAGAGAGAGCCGCGCACACACACAGGCAGCGCCAGAGAGAGACACACACACACACAGGCACTCCAGGCTCGCAAAAGAGAGAGAGAGAGCGCGAGCGAGCGAGAGAGGGAGGGACACATAAGGTAGAGAAGGCTTGTTTTTGTTTTCAGTTCTGTTTACAGTGATCGGTTTGTAGCCTGCATTGTTGCAATGTTACTTTTCTTGGTGGTTTATTAAATTACGGATTTTTCAAATGTTCATTTTTTCCCCTGTGCTTAAAACTCATTAAAAAAAGTGTTTTTAGCGAGCGGTTCCTAGCACTATAGCGCGAACTATTGCAGTGTTAGTTTTCTCTGTTGTTCAAGGTTTTCTCAGTGTTATTCAATGTTTTTACATTTAGTTTACTATTACGCTGTGCATTCTATGGTATAATTAACTATGTTTGTGCTTAAAAATATAAAAAAATATATATATTTACATACAGTTTGTACGGTCTGGAACGGATTAATTGTATTTATATACAATCCTATGGGGAAAATTGCTTCAGTTCACGACCAAATCAGTTTACGACCAGAGTTTTGGAACGAATTATGGTCGTGAACCGAGGTTCCACTGTATAGGCAAAATGGTGACAGGAAATGACATCAAAGCAGACAGATGGAAGTGATGTCATCAGGGCGGAACGGGATTGAGGTCATTCATAATGGCCAGAAGTAACGTCATCATTAGGAGCCAGAAGTGACATCATCGATGGTGTTCAGAGATGGGATTGTTGGGTAGTAGCCATTTTGGGGGATCGGAAGTATTGTGGGTAAGTTATGGTTTTTCTTCTAGAGGCATTAGTACACACAATCAACCTTTTATCTTGTGTAATATCACTCACCTTAGGGTTTGTTGGCTGCCTCCTAAGCACACGTGTGTGACAGTATTTATTGTTTTATTCCCATGTATCCCGTGTATCAAGGTCCTTACTGAATTTTCTCATTGTTTTGTCCTTGGGAGATATAATAGATAGATAGATAGATAGATAGATAGATAGATAGATAGATAGATAGATAGATAGATAGATAGATAGATAGATAGATAGATAGATAGATAGATAGATACCTCTAAAACTCTGAATTTGGAGTATTCCATAGGGCTTCCGCACTTAAAATTCATTGTGATGTCCCCATGGAGCTGCTGCCCTCTAGATAAGCTCATTCGGTGCAGCCTCTCCGTGGTGTTGGTCTGCCTGTCCGCTGAAGCAAAGTATTGATTTGACTTGAACGTCTGAAGCAACTTCATAAAACTTCACATTGATAATTACACACAGGACAAATCTGATATTAGCACCTCTCTTGGAAGAATACCCTTTATTAGATGTTAATCAATTCTGTTTCACACATTTCAAACAAAAAGTTTTTTTCTGTGGAAGGGCCCCTGCTCAAGACCTATTGGATTAAAATCTGCTTATTCTTCAGAGAACACAAAAGTCCCTAATCCTCTTAACAGCTCTGTTTAGAGCGACACCCAATGTGGAGATCACTTACACCACGCTGACAGCATGGCGTTATACTAGCTAAACTGAATGACTCCTAACTCACCTACCTAACACAACCAAGGAGAGAATGTCCGACGTTACTTAAAGTGACCGAAATACACTTGACAAGGAGCAATTGAAGGGTATACTGTATGTCTAGAATCTGGCAGGCATTCATTAAATGCTGTCCTCACATCATTGAGCATTGCTAACGTTTTCTGTTGTTTCAATATTAGCGAATGATTATTTCACATCAAATATGTATCTGGAGATGGAAGCAGAGTTCTGAAATGTACTCATTGTGCTGAAACCTTGAAATCGATAAAATAATTAAAAAAGATATTTGCCAGATATGGATAGATATTATTTTGAGGAATGTAAGAGCAAATGACATATTTCCTACTTTTCTGAAATAACTGAGAGAACAGGATATGATTGTAGATTCAATGAATATCACTTTTGTGAAAGAAATCAAAACACACCTGGGGCCTTATGTATAAAACCTTAATTAGATTCCAAACTAACATTTTGCTTACAATTGAAAGGCAAAAACAGCCTACGCACAAAAAAATTGTTGGTTTTGAAAACGCATATGTACACCTTTATAAGTTCTTTTATAAATCTTAAATCAACTATGTATGCGCTTTCAGCCACTCCCTGTTACCTCTCTCCAGTAGCCATGTATGGCTTGAAAAATGACTTTTCTGAATATTTAGAATCGAATCACTACTGTATATATTTGGCCATGTTCCTGAGCAACCTCTTTACTACAAACCATGGAAGAATAGAGGAATAAGAGGTAGAAGAGAAAACTTCAGTGGCTGTGAACTTGAGGTATTACTGACGGAATTGGAAAATCACAAAAACGTTCATTTTGATGGTCTCTTTGCCAGAGTCACAGATAAAGGCAAAAAAACAAGAGCGGGAGCAGCTGAGTAGAGAGAACAATAGCAATGTGCCATCATGCTGTGCCCAGACTGCCACCAGTGCACAGAGTGAATTGACTCAGGCTGCATGCGTAGAACTGCAAGATAATAAGAGCATTCTTTTTGAACTTGTAAAAAAATAAAATCATTTTGCCAAGCAAATGTCAGTTATTTTCTAATTCATTTAATCCAGACCAGGGTCATGTGGGTTGAATGGAGTCTATACCAACTAGCATAGGGCATAAGGCAGGAACAAACCTTGCACGGGGTGCCATTCCATAGCAGGGTGAACATACACACACATTGACAGGCCAATATGGTGTCGCCAATTCATCTAACCCTTCGTGTCTTTGGATGGTGGAAGGAAACCAGAAAACATGGAGGAAACCCCCAAAGACTTGGACAGAACAAGCCAAGTTCTATGCAGTGCTACCACTGTGCTACCCAGCCACCCCCCAAGTAAATGAACCAACGGTCCATTCTATCACCGTTCACATGTGGCAGTGCCTTTCATTATATCTCCTCTCTTGAGGTGTACCCACTACCATGTGTAAGGAAGATTATATGTGTTGTCTGTAAAGTGCTAAACTTAATCGCAATCCAATCAATTAGGCTTACTTCCAATCACACACAGCACGGCCCTGAAGTCTACTCTCCCACACTATTTGATAAAATAAAGGAATCATAGTTTCAGCTGGGCCACCTCGCAACAATGTTGGTCAGACACATTTTAGTATCACATATTAGCTGAATATTAATTGAATGAAAGTGCTTTTTGTTTATAAACGCAAATTCATTCTGTGACGGTGCCTTTATCGCAATATGCGTGAAGTCAATTGTGCCGATTACATTAGGAAAATCAGCAGTCTCCGCAAATTGCCTTTTGATCTCGGCTTGCTCACCCTGAATGTAAGGATATTGGATCTATCTGGGTAGCATCTTAGATCCATTCAGATGGTGTGACATGACTCAGCGTCACTGTGAGTTTTCTGACCAGTCAGTCATTTTACACTGAAAAGTGCCCATCGACAAATAACCTTGTTAAAATCTCGTAACCAAACAGGCATTGCATGAGTTCTACATGATGGTCTCTGTAATGTAGGCACCAATTCAGCACAAAATTCCAAGAGGACGGCACTAGGTAGTGTGACTCATTTAAAAAAACAGACGTCATCATTAGCCAAAAAATCATCACGATCCCTAAAAATGTGCTTCAGCCTGTCTTTGGCAATATCCTCCAAAAGAGCTCATGCTGCCCTTACCAGCTCCATTGTACAACACACAGCACACTCTTTTATAGACAAACAAGTTGGGCTACACATAAGGTAATTAACATGAAGACCACCATACTGTAAGAACACGTCAGTTAACTCTGATATAGTTAGTAAAAGTAAGGGGCTGACGCTTCATTGAAATGAGATTTTCTGTTCACTTCATTGGCCAGGTGTCACTAAAATGCCAACACCAAAAAAGTCTCCATAGGACTTATGGGTGGCTGAAACTTGTCATAACATTAAGCCGATTTTCATGCCAAGTTTGTGTTTTATACAAGATTAGACAGGAATCCCCGTGGACTATGACGTTTGCTGATGACATTGTGATCTGTAGCGATTAGTAGGGAGCAGGTTGAGGAGACCCTGGAGAGGTGGAGATATGTTCTAGAGAGGAGAGGAATGAAGGTCAGCAGTTCAAGACAGAATACATGTGTGTAAATGAGAGGGAGGTCAGTGGAATGGTGAGGATGCAGGGAGTAGAGTTGGCGAAGTTGGATGAGTTTAAATACTTGGGATCAACAGTACAGAGTAATGGGGATTGTGGAAGAGAGGTGAAGAAGAGAGTGCAGGCATTGTGGAATGGGTGGAGAAGAGTGTCAGGAGTGATTTGTGACTGACGGGTATCAGCAAGAGTGAAAGGGAAGGTCTACAGGACGGTAGTGAGACCAGCTATGTTATATGGGTTGGAGATGGTGACACTAATCAGAAAGCAGGAGACAGAGCTGGAGGTAGCAGATTTATAGATGCTAAGATTTGCACTGGGTGTGACAAGGATGGATAGGATTAGAAATGAGGACATTAGAGGGTCAGCTCAAGTTGGGAGACAAAGTCAGAGAGGCGAGATTGTGTTGGTTTGGACATGTGCAGAGGAGAGATGCTGGGTATATTGGGAGAAGGATGCTAAGAATAGAGCTGCCAGGGAAGAGGAAAAGAGGAAGGCCTAAGTGAAGGTTTATGGATGTGATGAGAGAGAACATGCAGGTGATGGGTGTAACAGAGCAAGAGGCAGAGGACAGAAAGATATGGAAGAAGATGATCCGCTGTGGCAATCCCTAACAGGGGCAGCCAAAAGAAGAAGAAAAAGAATTTGCTTTCATATGAATTATTCGGGGTGGCACTACGGTTCAAAAGATGTCACATTCTTCCTGCATCTGCAGGGGACTTATCCCAAAGATGTTCAGGGTAATTTAACTGGCAATGGTCTCTAAATGTGTGATGTGTTCTGTGATAGACTGGCATCCCACCCAGGCATTGTCCCCCAACCCTGAACTAGAATAAGGAACAATCAATGGATGAAAGGAAGAATTCATTTCACAGCTCACATTATTCAGGTTTTCTGAAGCCCCCCAGTTGAACATTACTGGAGAGGGACAGTTTGACTTCGCTGTAGCCCACACAGAGAAATTTAATGAATTTTTTTTTCATTTTACATTGCCGTGTTGGTTTTAGGTGCAAGTTTTTGGACGCTCCCTCTATGACTATTGAGTCAGGACCCCATTCTGTAGACAAGCAGGTGGGAAGCCAAAAACTAAGTGGTAGTTTGTTACAAAGTCCAGCAGATAATCTCTAAAGTAACAATGCCATGGTGATACCAAGAACGTCCACACCCTACATGCACAAGATCTAAAAATGATTACATCTTACTTTAACTTTTTTTTTTTTGCTTATGACTTTGAAAATGAAGTAGACTTAACCGATTTTAAAACTAAAACTTTATAAAAGTCAATTGGATTGTTGACAAATACAGAGAGATACAATAATGAAAAGAAAAGTAGTTTTGAGTTGACAGAGAAATTCCATGGAGGTAATGAGCCATTAAAGGCAGCATCGGCCCACACATGCCTTCAAGCACACTTTTAAAGGAAAAAACAAGTGCAAAATCAGATAGGCAACTGTAAAAATGACCTAATTAAACAAATAGGCAGACAGGTTGAGGCTCTGGGATTTTAAAATCAACTTTTAGGGTTTTGAAGAGACCTAAGACAACAAGGATTT
This sequence comes from Erpetoichthys calabaricus, assembly GCF_900747795.2. Taxonomy (NCBI): domain Eukaryota; kingdom Metazoa; phylum Chordata; class Cladistia; order Polypteriformes; family Polypteridae; genus Erpetoichthys; species Erpetoichthys calabaricus. The sequence continues at coordinate 70,150,207 of NC_041398.2, forward strand.
GTTTTTTCCAGGCTGCTACGTCAAGCCAGGCTTTAGAGTTCTTTGAATTTCAGGCAAGATCTTTGGTTAGATAAGACGCCCTCAGCCAGGGAAAGAACAATGAGCTTCTTGGGCAGAAAAAAGAACTCTTGTGTTCATTTTAACAATGAGCAACTAATGAGACATCAGAGTGGTGTAGAGGTTAAGGCTTTAGACTTCGGACTCTGAGGTGGTGGGCTCACATCCCACTACTGACACTACATGACCATAAACTAGTCACTTCACCTGCCTGTGCCCCAACTGGAAAAACAAAAAAAAATGAAATGTTAACAAATATGTCTCAAGGATTATAAGTCACCTTGGAGAAAGGAATCAGCCAAATAAGTTAAAGGAATTGTATTATCAAGTTATTGTTAAAGGGAGCAATCATACGTATATAAGAAAGAAAAGAACATGCAGGTGCCTAACAAGGAAATTTGGGTATGTGGATTGACGGAGAGGCTCAGCTATCTGAACCATTCAAGTGAGTGAATCTCCAAAGGAGCAGGAAGTGTGGGAGAGGGACAGAGAGATGGTGTGCTGGTGCTTTAGAAGGGACGAGTGCAATCCATTTTGAATGCTGCAGCATCAGATCATTTTGTTCCAGTAGAAATTATAGCAAAGAAAAATGTGTGAAAAAAATAACACAAACAGCTTCCATGAGTTTTATTACAGGTGTTCAATGAATCTGAATCCTTGCAACCACAAATCCTGTCACCATTGCTGCTGGCGTTACTGTTTATTGCATTAATATGTTCTAAACGTACATACCAGCAAATACATTATCAATAGAAGAGACGGTAAGCTGCCATATCGATCGCTAGCTGAGGAAGTATTAGCACATCATGAGACGAGTAAGCAGAAATGCTAACATTAATAATAGATTAAATGATTAAATATCTATGACAGACAATTAACTGCTTCCATAAGCTCAGTGCAGATTAAGGAAAATAAATAAATGAGCGTTAGTTCATTGCTTGAAATTTAAGAATGTATAAATCCAGTATGTGTGTAAATCTATTCAAACGTATTGTATCATCTTTAATCACTTGAAAAGAAGCAGCAACTGAAACGGTCAATCAAATACACTTCAATAAAGAGACCCCTAGCGACACTTTTGGACTTGAACATTAAGTAGCACCCATAAAGCATCAGAAATAATTAGAAATACATTAACGCTTTGCTTCAGTGGCATTTAGACATTCTTCTCTGGACCTGCAACATTTAGTAAAATCTTCCCCAAGCTGCAAACTGTCAAACATAATTCAAAAACACAATCTCAAAAATTCTCAATATCTCAACGACTCAAAAAGTCCAATCAAAGCCTGGGTGTCTCCATTTTTTTGGCCACTGCCTAGAGTGCATAGATGTTCTGTAGATGAAGACAGGAGTAGAAATGAGCTGGGAATCGGAGACTTTTGTACAGCAAAAGTGCATACATTGGGGTCTCCTTCACTTTTGAACGGAACCCTCAGAATTTTGAACATCCCCACTTTGAGCAGCTGTTCACCCCCTTCCTGCAAAAAAACAAGCTGTTGTTTTTAAAGAAATAAGACCACAACCTTAGGTCTGGAGCTGCTGAGTCTACCCAGAATGCATTACAATGTTTCCAATGAGTTCCAGAGGTCAGTCTGACGAGACATAAGAAACGTTTTTCCACAACAGGCTTCTCAGGCCAACACAGAAAAGCTTGGCATTTTCTGCCCACCTGATGTTTCCAAGACTTTGCTAAGAGCACAACAGAAGGTCTTTGACTGGAATGCTTTTACTCCTAACTACCCTGCTTGATACAACTGTGGCACTGCCACATAGTCCCGTCACTTTTCTGTTCACCTCTGCTATTGTGATTGTTTCACCATCATTATGCTTCATAAATATTTGAGACATTTGCTATTGAGATGGCCGGGACACCAACTGCATGAAAAGGCCGATGGAGAGAGCATTGGCAGGGCAATACCTTCCCTGGGATGCTAGAGGGCAGCTCTCCTGGGCGGCAGTGGCACCATGGATTCTCCTGCAGGGTATGCTGGGAGTTGGAGTTTGGTACAGCCCTTTTGGTTTCCATGGAGGCCACCAGGGAGAGCTGCAGAGCCCTACATTGGACTCTCACCACACCTGGGAGTGATTCCATGTCCAATTAATGAGCCACCTGGAACACTCCCAGGGCCATCATACAAGGAGACGTCTCACTCCATTCAGGGAGTCAGAGTCGGGAGGAGGTGGATGAAGCTTGACCATGGAGGAGTGGAGTGGAGTGGAAGGACAAAGAGAGGAAGAGAAAGAAGTGAGAAGACATGTGCTGTGTTTTGTGTACTGTGCTCCACAGCTTTAAATAAAAGGTGCATGCTGGACTGAAACTTGTGTCTGCCTGTCTGTGTCAGGTTAGGGTAGCTGGTGCTCCCCCTGGTGGTCCACACAATCTATAAACTCCAGGGCAAAGGGATGGTGGATATTACCAGGATGCTATATACACTGATTTTGATGCCATCAGAATCCACGCTAAAAAGGGCTTACAAGTCACAAGGAGATCATAAAGGGACAACACAATCAAATTTAAATACGAACAACTCGACAGGAAAGAAGCAGTGATGATGTTAAGTGGTAACTACATGTAGCTGACCAAAAAAACAAGTGGCTCACCAGCTGGAAGGACCACAATAATAGAGATGGCCACCTCAACAACAAGTCAAAAGATATACTGGAACAGCTAGAGATGGAGAGAAGTGATCACGGGCACCTCAAGTGGCATCAGACAGGAACTCCCCCATGTCAGCCTGGTGAGACTGGTCCAGCTTTATTCATCTCTAATGAGGCTGCTTTCACCCTCTCTGCTTACATTATTGGCCCATTATATACTTCAACTTTCTCCAAAGATTTAAATCTTCTATTTCAACTTTTAGACAAGTCACTCTTCTAGGTGCCATTTGTTGCACCTTAAACCAGATATCTGTAGATCACTATGTGAAAAATATGTGCAATTCTCATATACAGAGCCTTTAAAAAGTATTCTCCCCCTTTTGTAAGCTTTCACATTTTATTGTCATACAACATTGAATCACCACTGATATCATTTTTTTTTTTTTAAATTGATCATGTCAAAGTGTAAACAGATTCACAGATTACAATATAAAACATGTAAGTATTCATCCCCTTCAAGTCCGTATTTCACAGCTTTGAGTCTGCGTCCACAGGTCTCACAGGGTCCTGAGTGAACAGTTTTTTTGAAGTCCAGCCACAAATTCTCAGTCATATTGAGATCTGCAGCCTAATTTGGCCGCTCCATAACATTAACGTTATTAAATTTAAACCATTCCCATGAAACTTTGTCTTTATGCTTGATGTTGTTGTCAGTCAGTCAGTCATTTTTCAACCCGCATGGAAAACAATCCTTCTCCCATGATGCAAGTTTCAAGTTTTCTGCTTTTCCCCTCAACCCTCATAAGCCTTCTGGGGGCCTGCTGCAGTGAAGCAACTCCACAGCATGATGCTGCCACCACCGTGCTTCACGTGGACATGGGGTGTTTTTGAGAATGTGCAGTGTTCAAATATGGAATTTACTCTGATGGCCAAGTTACTCAATTTAGTCTCATTAGACCACCAAATCTTCTTCCAGCTGACTCCAGAGGCTCCTGTGTGCCTTCTGCCAATGTGTTCTGTGTGTTTCTCCACTTTGCCACTTACCAATGAAGCTGTGACTGGCGAAGCACTTGTGTAGCACTTGTTATATGTACAGTCTCTCCAATCTCAGTCACCACAGCTTGGGATTTCATCAGAACTAGTAGAGGTCTTTTGGTGACCTCCTTCACTCGTCTTCTTTGTGCACAATTGCTCCATTTTTTGAGCTGGGCAGATTTACAGCAGTGCCATACTCTTGTCTCCATCCCCTGCCTTGTGCTTTTCAATCACCTTTTCATGGAGTTACTTGGAGTGTTCTTTTGTCTTCATTGTGTAGGTTAGGCCACCATACTGACTCAACACAAGTTTGACCTTCCAGATATGGTGCATTGAGACTAAAATCTGCTGAAGCCCCTTGACTGCAGACAGGTGATCTCCATTGATCTCCATAGTTATGGAACTCCAAAAACCAATTGGCCACACCAGTGATTATTACCCTGAAGCTGTTGAACTCTTATGAGACTGATTATTTTGTGCTTTATATTTGTAATTCATTTAGACCACTTGGCAGAGATTTACTTTCAGCTTGACATTAAAGAGTTTTTTTCTGTTGATCAAAGTCCGAAAAGCCAAATTAAATCCACTGTGATTCCATTTTTTAACAATAAAATGTGAAAATGTCCAAGGGGTGAATACCTTTTGTAAGCACTGTTAGCTAGCCTCTGTCTTTGCCCAATGTTCTTGTTGAAGGACTGATTTTAAAGTGATAGCTGCCCTAATAATACTCTTCACAATTTGAAACATTTTGATCTTGTCAGCTCTGTTTAATTAACATGAACTGACTGACTTGAAGGTCCTGGAATCCACCTATCGCCTATCCACCTAGCGCCTATCCACCTATCTCTGTAGCTTTTCCAGACCTGTTAAGTCATACTTGTTCCAAATGATATTCCAGTGTGTTGAATGTCTTGGACCTAAACTCCCTTGTAGGGCCGTTTCTGGGCATAGGCGGTCTAGGCAAGTACCCTCTAGTGGTCAGGCCGCGTTACTGCAGCCCCACGTAGAAATTCCTATCTTATTTTGTTTAGAAAAATTTGCCCAGACCCGATTGGAAAACAAACAAATCTTTATGATGTGCGGTCTTGACGTCTGACGACCTACACAGTCCAACAATAATATGAGCAACAACGATAATGATACCAGTAATAATAATCCTTATGCTGTAGCATAGAAGTGACAGACATGGTGAAATTAAACGATCAAAACGGCAACAGAACTGTAGCTCTTGAGTGAGTTGCTAAAAGCTGATTTAACCCAAACTATGATCGTCTCCCAACTGGACTTACATTAAAGCTTGTGTTAAAACTTAGCAAATATCATCCTTTGTTGCTGACCACCATTTGTGAGATTTGCTCTGGGCACCCTAAAGCAGTTTTTCTTTGGATAGATAAATGTACGATAAATAGGAATTGTCGGTAAAGATAATCATTATATTCCCAGTTTTACTCTATGTTGTCATTTTGCTTTCAATTTATTTTATTAATTTAAACAACATGTATATGTTACGGTAATGTCTCAGTTAAAAAAGAAAAATTCATCATCAAAAGGCACATATTTAGCTGGTGGTTTAAATAGATAACTATAGAAGCTAAACCGCAATTTTAGCAACAACTTAAGTGTTTCTTAATTCTCTTTAGAGAAACATTAAAAGCAATAAATAAAGATGACTAATACAGCCCGATTCCTACTCATTTTCTGAAATGGCACCCCTCAAGAGCGTATTTTTCTGAGACAGTCTTTTAAACAGACATTGCTATAACTCGACATTCTCAAATTGTGAAATTGAGGTCCTTAATACTTCTCTGTCCCCAGTCCTGTCTCCAGGTCTCAGTTTACTGGTCTGGCACTGATCATTCCTCTCAAAGCAAAGGGGGTGGCGGGGCGCCATTTACAACTTCACCGAGGACAGCAAAAATCCTAGAACTGGCATGGAACCCAACATTCAACTTTGGCACAGTCTGGTGGTTGTCAGTGAATACAGTGACCTGTATACTGTACGAGCTGTATATACCCGGCGTTGCCCGGGGCAGAAGTAACCTAATCGGTCAAACACTTACATATATACCAAAGTAAACCTAATCGGTCAAACAGTTACATATATAAAAAAAGCGAACCTAATCGGATAAACAGCTTCATATATACAGAAGCGAACCTAATCGGACAAACAGCTAATCTATATACATAAGCAAACCTAATCGGTCAAACAGTTACATAAATACAAAAGCAAACCTAATCGATGAAACAGCTTCATATATACAGAAGCGAACCTAATTGGTCAAACAGTTATGCATGTGCAGAATAATTTTACAAAGATTATGCGTGTTAACAATCATTAAAAAGAAAAGATTGAGGAACTCTTCTTCTATATGTGATGAAGCTGGATGAAGCTGACTTGACGAAGACGTAGGTGGCATAGATTGGTTTTTCTAAAACAGAAGAAAAAAATGAGTATCTATTATTATTTTAAATTACAATGAAAATGAGAACCTTGATTAGAGATAGATTATCCGTATTAAAATATGTGCATGAATAAACTTTTGCTAACTCTCTAGCAAAAGTTTATTCATACAAATTGGCATGGGATGGCTTTGTGAAAAAGTAAAAATTAGATAAAAATAAATTGAGAATGCGTACTTCGATTTGACTGAGATTATCTGTAATGATGAAAAAAAAGTTTAGTATGTTTTTTTTTCCATACGGGAAGGATGTAAAACCTTACATAGGCACCCTTCAGCCCGTACTGAAGGGTAGTGTCAGATTCTTACTGACTAAAAAACACCCTTTTTATTCCACAGCTACCCCAAAAACCACTATTAGGCATTACTTTGGGGTGGCAGTAGTTTAGTTATGAAACAGCTGGGTCCTGAAAAAAATCTGTCTGATTAGTGGCTTCATCACATATAGAAGAACAGTTCCTCAATCTTTTCTTTTTAATGATTGTTAACACGCATAATGTTTGTAAAATCATTCTGCACATGCATAACTGTTTGACCGATTAGGTTTACTTTGGTATATATGTAAGTGTTTGACCGATTAGGTTACTTCTGCCCCGGGCAACGCCGGGTATATACAGCTCGTATATTATATATATAATATACACACACACATAAACATTTATATACATATACATATATATACATATCTACATATACACATCTACATATATATATACACACATACATAAACACACACATAAGACTTACTGAGTGAAACGGGCTTTCATTGACAATCATGTTACGTTATTTTTAAAATGTTTCCTTTTTTTTTCATAACCTCTTTAACACACTACTTCTCCGCTGCGAAGCGCGGGTATTTTGCTAGTATATATATATATATATATATATATACATATACACACATACATGCAGTTTTAATAACACAGAAATCAATATAAACATTAACATCATTATCATATGAGAATATGAAGTAATATATAAGAAGCACATTTCATATAAATATAAATTATTAAACAGTAAAATCTTCTTCTGTAATTTGCTACCGTGGCAATTTGTGTGTCTGTCCAGGATTTTAAATGACCTGTAGCTCGCAAACCGTTGCACCTATACACTTGAAATGTGGTACACATATAGTACGTCACGTCTACTATCCGCTTTATGGGTGATGATTGTTTTAGTCTTTTTATCTTTATTTTATTTTATTGTACAATCAAGTCCTATCTGCGCACAGCAGGGCAGCCGTGGGCGGATGCGTATGGTGTATTCACTCCACGTTATCGTGCATTGCGCTGTCACTGGTATTTTGATAAAAGAATTTGAACAACATATAAGAAGCGTATAAATTATTAAACAGTAAAACATTAACATTTAAGAAGTAAAGTTACATTAAGTACTACTGCTGTGCCTTCGGGTATACCTCATTTTTTGTTTGCCCATTACATGCTTAAATGTATACATTTTTTGGTGCACCTACCCGAGAACACGCGACATATAACCGAGCGTGGGAGAAGCATGGATTTTAAACACGCGTTGAGTTGATCTGCTGGTCTCCCTCGTGAAATAACTGGTAATGTTTGACTAAAATCTACAGCGAGTAAAACGACATTACCTCCTATTTTTTTTTTTACGATCTCTGAGATGTTGCTTTTTTTGGTTCAAGGCTTCATAAGCTCTTTTATGTTCTATGGTGTACTTATCCCAAACCATCATCTTTGAATGTTGCAAGACTTTCGCCTTGTATGTAGATCGGGGTAATTACATTCATTGCATTCCTAGTCTGAATCACAATGTGATTGTATGGGTGGTTACCTGGCACTGTAGGGTTGCCACCCGTCCTTTAAAATACGGAATTGTGCCGCGTTTGAGAATGAAATTGCGCATCCCGTTTTGAATCAATACTGGACGGGATTTATCCCGTATTTTTTTTATCGTTTTTTTTTTAAACCAGCGTCTCATGCAAATCATCCCACACGCATTTTATGAAGATGCCTCCTTTCCTACTTTTGATTGGGTAATACTTGATGTCATCGTTAGTTTGATTGGTGTTTTTAACTGTCCAGTGAGTAGGGCGTGTCTTTCAACCGTAAGCAGATTTTTTGCACTGGTATCACTGACCTCGACGACGGCGACGTTATACGTCAAAAATAAATTACGATAAATGACGATTTTAGCGATACTTTATTACGACGGCGGCTACATAGACATGATGAAATAAAAACAAAAAAATCAAATAATCATTCTACATTTTCAAAACGTCGAAAAAACGACGGAATGAAAAAAAGGCCCACCCGACGACCCACCCATTCCATTTTTATATATATAGATTACTGAGATCTGATGAAATCTTATGGATAATGCACCTGATTTACCAGAATCGTGTGAACATGTAAGGATATTTAGCTAAACTAAAAACATAAAGTATGTAATTTAATTTCTGTTTACATACAGTATATCATACTTTGTGTTTTCTTGAGTGTCATTTTTGTGTGTGTTTTTATAAGTATACCATAGCAGTAAATGTTGTCCCCTCTTAAATTGGCCTCTGTCCAGTGCTGCCTCCCACCATGCACCTAATGCTTCTGGGGGTAGGAGCTCGTGTCCCAAAACCCGGAACTCGGCTGAGCGGCTTTGAAAATGAACCGTGAGATACAGTCAGAAACATTTGCAGGAATTTGAATATATAGTTACTCAGCCATTGAGTGCAGTACACAAATAAATTGAGCTGAACTGAATTTCCATATTGTGTAGCTGGAAGCGGCATAGTGAGGGGCTTCAGTGCCCAACTTGGTGACAGTTTGGAAATGTTAAGTAATTGCAGTGTCCCACATTAAAGGAACAAAGTCTCCTAAGGAAATAGAGCCTGCTCTGTCCTTTCTTATGTAGTTCCTCCGTGCTACAAGAGTAGTCCAACCTGTCATTAGTGTGGACCCCAAAGTACTTGTAGGAGTGGACCACCTCTACATCCACTCCTTGAAAAGTGACTGGGCATAGAGGGCCATCAAAATATGTGATGCCATGGAAAATATGGGACATCTGGTAAGCCTGCTTATTTGGGTATCCTGGGTGTTTGAGACTGTCCACTGTCAGATTCTACTAGCATGCAGGGGAGGAATAATTCCCTTGAGGATTACTGCCTGAGCAATGCCTATTTCCTATACTGCCATGGAAATTTTCTTTCTTTCTTTCTTTCTTTCTTTCTTTCTTTCTTTCTTTCTTTCTTTCTTTCTTTCTTTCTTTATGTTTCACATTGTCTCTGTCCTGTGTCCCCCTTTTATGCTTGCAGTCCCCCTGTCCATACTTTACAGTCATACTTTTCCATTTATTCTGTTAATGCTGAACTATCCACTGACTTCAAATCATAAGGCACCTAAGATAGCCTGGAATTACATTCACCATCAGCATACTCAAAAAACAAAAAAAAAAAAAATGGTATTTTTATTGTCCTTTCAATAGTGAGCACCACCCAAAAGCATGTGGCATTGGTTCAAGTATTTCAATTTATTTCTTACAGTTGGAGTGCCCTCAGATTAAGTAGCTAACTAAGGTCACACAAATCTAAAGTCTAAGGAAGTCTGCTTCTTCAGTCAGTACAATCCAAAAATGTAACAGGAAAATGTGAAGCACAACATTCCTAGGAGATCATTCCATGTAAAGAGGGAGGGAGCCACACTTACAGTAGAGTTTAATTCATTACCGGGCTTTAAACGTTTGTCAGGCAGTATCTGAGCTCAGAAAGCTGGACTCATTCCTTAGACAGAAACTTTGAGTAATGTCAGGACGTTATCAAGGAGAGACGGCCACTCTGGAAATGGATTTCAGTACATGAGTCAAACAGGATGCAAATCTGCTATTACAGCTTGAAGAACGAGTTAAATGTCTTTTTATTTCCCATCTGACAGATGGCTATCAGATTGGTGTGACAGCACTTCTGAGAAAGTGTTGCAACAGCTGACATGATGTGCACTATCTGGGGATAGAGACAGGAATCCAAGTGAAGTGTTCATCATGGGGACCGAAATCTTTGATAGTAACCTATTATTATTGATGTATTTGTAAGTCACCATTCCATGCAGTCTTGTTAATAAATATGAAGTTTACATAATTAAGCAAATAATTCAGAAAATCATTCTAGTTGACATGCCAGGTTTGTGATACAGGGAAAATGTAATGAAATAAATTGAAGGAATATTCAGAAAATGTCCCCACCTTCATTTTCCAAACTAAAGATTATGACCCACAGACTAACTCTACATTCAAAATTCAAAAGTCAGATTTTGGCCTGTTTTGTGTTTCAGACAGGTACATCCTGTGCTGAGGACGTTGTATTCAGCAGACCGAAGTGAAAAAGTGAAGTTTGATTAGAATACAGTTTCACGAAACTGACACTAAAATTCATTTTGAGGGTTTAAATAGTTTTTAGGGTAGAAAACAAGAAATATTACTCTCTAAAGACTTTTTCATATGTAATTGCCTGCACAACAGTAAAATTCATTCTTTTTATGCCTCTTGTACATATTACATTGGAAGTCTAGTGAGTTTTTTTTTAAAATGTAACATACTGCAAATTTTAGGCACACAGACACACGAAAATGCCCCATCATGCCCATTACTGCATTTTCCATCCATCCATCCAGTATCCAACCCACTATATCCTAACTACAGGGTCAGGGGGTCTGCTGGAGCCAATCCCAGCCAACACAGGGCGCAAGGCAGGAAACAAACACACACACACACACAGAGACTAGGGACAATTTAGGACCACCAGTGCACCTAACCTGCATATCTTTGGACTGTGGGAGGAAACCCACGCAGACACGGGGAGAACATACAAACTCCACGCAGGGAGGACCCGGGAAGTGAACCCAGGCCTCCTAACTGCGAGGAAGCAGCGTTACTGCCGCCTACTGCATTTTCTCCACAGGGAAATCTCACTACACAGAGAGCTGCTTGGCCCTCCACTACCTAGAAATCACCCTTTCCTGTTTCTTTATCTCTGCAGATGAGGGTCTGCACACTCCATGGCCATGCAGCTTTCTGATGCACTTTTAAGACTGCAGTCACCAAAAATGTCATCAAAATTGGCAAAGTGTATGTCCCCTTACTGGTATAAGCACAGCAAACATCTGCTGGCACAACAAAATGTTTACCTGTAAAGGGAATGAATGCTGAGATTTTTCGTAAATACTTTTTATTTAAAAACTAGCTGAAATACCCAGCGTTGCCCGGGAGGAAAATAAAGTTTTTTTTTTTTTTTTTAATTGTTTGAGAAAAACGTCTCTCTATTATATTAAAAAATCTTAGGCTAAGACGTGACCTTCTCGGAAAGACACTTTGACGACCCGTGAGAACAACCTATTTATAACAAAATCGTGGATATCTAACCTCTCAGTTGTTGGAATGCTTTTGGCAGACACACTTCATGTGCTCTCAGCTCTTAAAAATTTTATACGTTCTAAATGGCACGTCAACGACTAATCGAAGAAGAAAGAGCAGCACGTTGAAAAAAGACCCAAAAGCGTTGGAGAGAAAAAAAGGCAAAAAAGGATAGAAAAAAGAACAATAATAACCTATGTGCAAATTCTGAAAATAAGGAAAGTAATAATCAGCCTGGACCAAGTGGAATTGAAAACCTTGTAGGTCCAATCGGGGTCAGAAATAAAAGACTTCATAATGACGTTCAAAAACGTTGGTGCGATACACATGCAGAGTGGGTTAGAGATTATGAAAGTGGTAAAATTCCAAAGTATCAAAAAAAGAAAGATCGCATTAGCACAAACAAACCGAAATTATTACTCGGTGAAATAACGGAACAGCAAAAATAGATCAAATATTTGGAGATAGCTGATATGTCAGAAGTATGAAGATATTGTAAGGCTTTAAAGTTTAAATTGGAGACTTGTAGATCGTCTAATTCGTGTTGCCATCAGGGAAACGTAGTTTTACCTCCCAATGAAGAGGCATATCCGCGAGAATTAAAAGATTTGTTGTTTGGTGAAAGTGAAATCTACAAACACTACAGGCAAAAAATCAAAGTCTACAATAATCTTTTCGCATTCGCATCATTCAATACTCAAAACGTAGATTTACACAATAATGGACCATACGATATGAGAATCTGTGGTACCGCAACAATTAAAGCTACGACAAGTGTAATTTCGAAGAAACCACAATTCGGTCAAAGAATATTTATGATCACGGAGAAGTGATGCAACATAGGATCAAAAGAGTACGTAACAATCTCTTTAAATTGTATATCCGGTTAACCAAACCCGGGGGTGGCTGTGCGAAGCGAGCAGGAGGTGGAGCCCCCTAGTAATTAAAAAAAAAAAAAAAAACTTTAAAAATAAAAAAAAAATTAACAAACATTGAAGACTCACTAATGTGCTTGTCTTGCGGTCTTGTATGTGTGTTACGGGGCCGGATTAAGAGCTTTGGGGGCCCGTAGCACATTTCAAATTTGGGGGCCCTTTTGGTCTGCATCATCTGAAGTTTAGATTCTGAACAGTTCAATCTGGACTAAATAATTATTTTACTCTCGATTATAATAAGAATCTTATAATATTTATGTGAATTTTATGTGTTGGGCCCCTAAAGTTTTGTTGTGTAAGAAATTTACAGTTTAAAAACGTAAAGATAATATTTTTAAAGACCAGTTTTTCAATGCTACACTTTTTCATTAAATATTGGGTCCACCATTTGGGGGCCCCCAAAATTGCGGGGCCCGTAGCATATGCTACATGTGCCTATTGGTTAATCCGGCACTGGTGTGTTATCATCCAGTTGACGCTCGGACCCGGCCAACTCTATTTAATTTCAAAAGCAACAGGGACGCAGTGGTGCTCAAACCTAAAGAATGCTGGCAGTCACCTCCAGTTCGCCCTCTGGTGGTCGTTCCGAGTGTCTACTGGATGATAACGTTCATACAAGACCGCAAGATCACCCCCACCCTACCCAGAAGGGGGATGGTTAGGATTGATTTCATCCGACAGTATTTTTAGCCAACCAATGAGGAACATATGTACCAAGTTTCATGAAAATCGCTCCAGCCGTTCAGATGTGATGCTGCAACATACATTCATACACACATGGACTTTTGTATATGTAGATTAAAGGGCAGGCTCACACATGTGAGGTTAATGCATGAAAACACTTCCATGCAGGAAATAAATCGCACAAATTTAAATAAATGCACAAATTTAGCTGTTTTGTGACTCAGAGAAACAGAGTTTAACAGCAAATCCAGTGTTTTGTAAATCGTTTTTCTTATCACTAATAGTCAGCAATTGGCAAGAGTAATTTGGATATAGACTAAATATAAAGTCAGTATATAAAGTGCATGCGTTGAACAGTCTGAGGATACCTCTATAGGTCATTCCAGGTTAACTCCAGGTCATGAAACATGGATAAAACAGAAATAACAAAAGAAACATCAAAATCATGGAATCAGGGGCTGCTTTAAAGTTTCATGCTGCTGCTTCTTAAATCATCAGATGACATGCAGAGAGAAAAACTCTGGTTCATCTCAGGGCCTTGTTAGCTCGTTCTGCTTCCGCACTGGTGTGCATGGGAGTGTAATATTCAGGGTGCTAACATTTAGCACTGTTGGGACGGGCTACAGCTCTCCACAATCCCATAATAAATTATGTAAGTGAAGAATGTGAATAAGTGGTCATTTTAGTGAATGCCACTATGTGACACTGACGAGTCATGTAGCCTGCTTAACAGCAAAATAAATAAAAAAATAAACGTAAAACATTACACTTGGTGATAAACTTGCAAATGGTTATGTGATGCTGTTAACCATATCATGTGGCTATATAAAATGCTTTTTGTTACACACAAATTATTTTAAGAAATAGAAATAGTCAACAACATAATTAGGTTTAGTCCAAATCACAGACTGGTTAAAAAATAAAGACATCTGAGCCAGCAAGAAAAGTCCAAAACAAAAACAGAAAATCCTCCTCAATGCAATTAATTTAAAAAAATAGAGCTGATGTAGTGATCAAGACCTAAATAAACTTTGAAGTACAAAGAACAGGCCAAGTAATTACCATTGCCATTCAACAACAGTTGTCACTAGTATTTTTTTATCCCCACACCATTAAAAAGTGGATCCAGAGGATTCAGAGCGAGTTTTCATCATCAGATCATCAAGCTAATAAGAAGTCACACATATTGACAACTTCTTGAGTATACCTGATGTGTGCTTCATGTCTATGTTATCTAGTGCTGTATTTCATGTATGTTGTTATAATCTTTAATGTGCGGAATTCATTGTCTGATGTTTGTATTATAGGGCGGCACAGTGGTGCAGTGGTAGCGCTGCTGCCTCGCAGTAAGGAGACCTGGGTTTGCTTCCCGGGTCCTCCCTGCGTGGAGTTTGCATGTTCTCCCCGTTTCTGCGTGGGTTTCCTCCCACAGTCCAAAGACATGCAGGTTAGGTGGATTGGCGATTCTAAATTGGCCCTAGTGTGTGCTTGGTGTGTTTGTGTGTGTCCTGCGGTGGGTTGGCACCCTGCCTGGGATTGGTTCCTGCCTTGTGCCCTGTGTTGGCTGGGATTGGCTCCAGCAGACCCCCGTGACCCTGTGTTCAGATTCAGCGGGTTGGAAAATAGATGGATGTTTGTATTATACTTCTGCTACCAGTCATGGTACCTGTAAAAGACAAGTAGAATACATTTTAAAATGTCAGATAGCTCTTGCCCTATGTGTACCTTCAGCGCTTTTCCTTAGTATCCTTGTATCTGAATCTTGCCTGGTCCCTCTCTCATGCGTGTTCTCAGACTCTGTCATCTTGTTCGCCTCCTGTCCACTTTTTGACAACCACCAATGATAGACAGGCCCCCATTACCTGCTGTAAAAACATCATTTGTATTCTTGCAAACACTTCCTGTCTTTGAAGGCAAATTGGGTTATGCCTCATTAGTATTTACTCAGTATAGTGTGTTATTTGCTTTGATGTTATGGAAATGTCCATTTTAACTCATTTTTTGTAAAAATAAAAAACAAACGGTCACAATCAGGAATTGAACTTCCCACTCCTACCATACTGTGTCATCATCCCTTCCATTAATCCACAAAAGCCAAACTAACCAATCAGACCAAAGTCAAACTGACCAATCAGATTGCTTGGAGGGAATGGACACAAACACACACACACACACACGCACAAAGACACGTGCACACACACATGCACACACACACACGCACACACACACACAAAGACACGTGCACACACGCACACACACATGCACACAGAGAGTAATGTTTTATTATATAGTAGATTAGTAGTCCATGAGAGACATACGCGTAAGAATCCCTCTGTTCTAAGTACACAGTGAACATTGAGAAGGAGTAGCTGAGAGTGTGGAGGGTGAGTCACACTACCTTCGTCTCTCTGAAGTGATCCCAGCTCTAGTGTCCCGTTGTTAGCCTAGGAGTGTAGCTGACATTGTCAGCAGGCCATCGAGAAGCTTTGGATGAGCTCTTTGTGACTTTGTGCCACTCTTCACAGACTAGTAATCTGTGGATTGACTGTTTCACCTTCCGATGCAACCAGTTTTTTTTTGTTTTTTTCTGGATTGTCCAAGCCTGTCTAAGATATGAACATATAATATAAAAATAAATGCATTCTATGGTTCTTTTGGACCATGGACAGTAGTTCTTGGGCATATTGGAGTTTTTGTATAGTAGATGAATTTTACAGTATTTTTCATAAATATAATTATTACCAACACCTTCTATTTAATTGTTTGTAATTCTACAGCATGTGGATTTGCTTTCTAAATAATCCTGAACCAGAGCTCACTTAGAAAGACATTATAGCAATGATTTACAGAGAAACATGAGGAAAGAACAAGCCAGCCCACAGTCAATTAGCGGTGATTCATTTTCCCCCTGAGGCCAGTCTACCACATACTCTTGCATAGTTGTTGTGCCATTAACTCACGACGCGAGCGAGAAAGAGAGCGAGAGCGAGAGTGAGCCTGGCAGAATCTGCACCTGGCACATGAGCTACAGAACTGGAGGTGATGTGAAAAAACCCAGCGCCTGTCACTCTTCGGCTGTTTTCTGTTATCTGTGCTTTGCTGCCACTCCAGAAATGAGCGTAAGATCTGGAGGATTCTTAACAATGTATTTTTGTTCCATTGCACATAGCTTACATCTCCAGCAGTATACCAGAGCTGGCAGGTAACGTCACAGGTCAAGGGTCAATTGAGACCATTCTAATTACACACAGTGAAAGAACAAAAGGATGAAATCATTCTTATTCAGTGCAAGGCAGCTGCAGTACTAGCTAAGAAACTCTGGGTAAGTCTGTGGAAGCGGAGGCCATGCTGTCTGGTTGACTGAACTGGTGAGTGTGTTGTTTATTTTTGATGCCATTTATTTTAGATTTTAATGCTGGAAGTTGTAACTGTATTTACAAACTATTACAAGTAACTTTATTTTGTAGGGATAGTTTGAATTAAGTTACTGTGTATCCTAACCTACCATGATATATTGTAACGTGTGATTATATGAATTAAGTGAAATTCCTCTTTTTATAAATTAATGGTGAAACAGTAAGCAGCACCACTGCCACTGCTGCCAATTACACAAAACTGAAGCTAAACAGTAATTTTATTAGAGCACACCTCTGCTTAGAAACTTGTTTTAGCTGCAGATACTGCCCTTTTGTAACGGTGGGTCTGTCAGACAGCTGAAGCAGCTACTAAAAGATGTAGCAGCATTAATGATTCTTAAACTAAGCTGTGAGCATTTGTTGTGCAATATATTAGCTGAGACACCAACAGTTGCTTTGTCAGTGAGATGTCAACCAAGCTGGTAAATATAAAAAAATAACATATTGTTTAACTGCTGTCTTGACATACACTAATAATTGTGATTAAACAACTAAATAATGAAATTCTGTGTTGGCTGCCCAGTAACATAGCAGGTTGCATTTGTGGTACACATCAATAGTTGCTCTGCTCACTTCCTACCCAGGTGTCTATTGTGCAGAGTTAATATAAGTTACTTCGACTCATGAGGGATTCCTCACAGGTGGCGCAGTGGTAGTGCTGCTGCTTTGCAGTAAGGAGACTATGGAAGATTGTGGGTTCGCTTCCCGGTTCCTCCCTGTGCGGATAGCGCTTTGAGTACTGAGAAAAGCGCTATATAAATGTAATGAATTATTATTATTATTCCTCCCACATTCAAAGCTATCTTGAAATGCTAATCATCAAAATGACCTGGCAAGAGTTAACATGAATGTGCTCACTATTTTGGCATTTCATCCAGCTTTGGATCTGACTTGTGCCAAATGCTGTGTCAATAGGCTCTGGCTCACTATAGTGGATTCAGCAGGTACAGATAGTGGACGCATGAGCAAAAAACTTATTTTCTTTAATATATTTGACATGTGAGTCACTGTCTTACACCCCAAAACAAGAGGTTGAGTCTCAGTAATTTAGCAAAACCATCCTTATTCAACTTGAAACAGGAACAGCACAGTTGTTTATTGTAGCGGGAGCTACCACTCTCCTATACACAGACACAGTAAACGGGCAGAGTCGGGGCCAGGTCAGTGCCCAAGTTATACTGTTTCCTGCATTTATAATGTCTCTTGCATCACCCATTGGCGACAGGCACATATAGCGCGATCTTGATTGGGTTGTAGTTATTTCTGCAGCGCAACAAACAAGCAGCCCTCCACAGACATGGCAGTCACATTTCGGCACTCCGTCCCACTTGGGGGGTCGCGGGTGGGGGGGGTCCTAAAACAGTTCAGAAACCTCACAATATTAACAAATACAATAAATATCACAATTTACAATATACAATGTGAAATAATTGTTAATTCTCAGTTCTGTTCAATCCAATCAGAGTCTAGATTGGCCAGAGCCTATCCCAATAGCATTGCTAGCCATGCAGGAATGAGGACTGGACAGAGTGCCAGTCCATTAGAGTTAGCCATACTGGACTTATGAAGGCATCAGGAACTGAGAATATAACTGAACAAATGGTATAGAGACAGGGATAACAAATATGTCAGGTAAGCAGGTTGGGTTTTTTGATTAAATACAATGATCTATTTCAAAATGCTGTATTCTTATTTATTATGGCTGTGGATAGTGCTGACATGTTGCATGAGACAGATAATAATTCCACAGTACTCCACACACAGCAATACCACCACTGCTACTAGAGGGCCCACTCCTAAACACACTTACACTTACCTGAGTTAGCTGAAAATCTCCAATTGACATGCAGGTCGTTGGGATGTGAGGTGGTGTGATGGCCCTGAGGCTGGGGATCTGTGCTGGAAATCGGAAGTTTGCTGGTTCAAATCCCATAAATGCCAGAAGTGATTCCTCTCTGTTGGGCCCTTGAGCAAGGCCCCTCACCTGTAATTGCTCAGTCCTGGTTATGACTTGCAGATAAAACTTGGGGATTGGTGGCAGGAGTGCCCTTTCAGCCACCTAAAGAAAGCCCTCACACTGTTCCATTCTATCCACATTACTAACCGAGAATGGTAAACCGGATGGACGCAGGGACATCCGGCCATGGGCCGTGGACGCAAAAGACGTACTGTGCAGGTGCCCCACAAATCCCACCCCCCCCCCTCCAAGCAACCCCCCCACCCAAGCAACGGGAACCGGATGGAATGCAACGTAAAATAAGAAGAAGCCGCACGAAGCCCATTGCACACGAAATGGGACACACACAAAGAGGAGGATTCAACAAACCCCTAGCACACAAAAAAAAAGAAGCCGCGAGCGCCACACAAAGCCCATTGGACACGAAACGGGACAGACTACGGACATAGCACACGAAACGTACACAAAAACGACGATTCAGACCCACGGCCACACTAACATAAATAAGAAATGACACACAAAGCCCCATTTCTGAAGGAACCGTCCGTATTAAACATTCGTCATCTCAACACGTTCACACTATGCAACATAGATGGATCTCAATACAATGAGGTACTATTAACCGTTCAACCGCAGAAGTGGCTCCATATTAACAGTGAGTGTGATCCTCCTTATTACTTATCCATATTTCTCACGCTGAAGAACAAACAAATCACGGGTATAAAACGATACGGCTCGGATAACGGGACCAAACACACAAACCCGCATGAAAAAACAAAATACACGTCGGCGACGCTTGCGCCACTTAGCTGACAACGCGTTCAATAATGAGTCCAGTATTCAGAAAAATTCATTGGGATTAATGAATGTCATTTGCAATCATTGTCATTCACTTCACTTCCCTGAAGAAACAACTGGCAATACAAGTAATGAATTTACACGTTGTTGTCAAAAGGGTCAAATTACACTGCCTCCTTTACATTCATATCCTGAATATCTACAGAAGCTTCTAACTAACTAGGGGGCTCCGCCCCCTGCTCGCTTCGCTCGCCAACCCCTGGCATTGGGGCATGACAAAGAGTGAGATGTATGAATTAGATATAGAATAGTGTGCAGGTGTGGATGATGCATATAGAAAGCCAAAAATACAGTGTTTGGCACAGAGTAATGGTTTATTTGAATATTTCTTTGTACACAACATTAGTAGTAAAGATGGTGTCCTGTCCTTGAATGAGTCTTCCTTGGCATGGAGCATTTATAACTTTAACGTCAGATGAACGTCGAACACGTGAGAAGGCAACATAAAGTTGTCCATGTCCAAAAACGGGCTCAGAGAGGTAGATGCCAACCTTGTTCATGGTTTGTCCTTGTGATTTGTTGATGGTCATGGCACATGCAGGTTTAATGGGGAACTGTCGGCATTTCAATGTAAAAGGTAATTCTAGGTCAGAACTCGTAAGGTCAATTCTAGGAATGAGAACAGTATTGTTAGCATGTGATCCTGTAAGAACTGTTGCTTGAATAACATTGTGTGTCATGGTGTTGACGACTAACCGTGTGCCATTGCATAAACCCTGTTTAGTGTTAAGGTTTCTTAATAGCATGATTATTGTTCCGTTTTTAAGGCTAAGATTGTGTTGTGGTAATCCGGCTGGGTTAATAGTGTTCAAATATTCTATGGGGAAATTAAGATGGTCATTGTCGTCATCAGAGGGAACTTTGTCAGAGCTTAGAAAGAGCTGTGCCACTCCAGGAAGTAATGAAATGACCTGGTTATTAATGTCCATCCATCCATCCATTGTCTCCCGCTTATCCGAGGTCGGGTCGCGGGGGCAGCAGCTTGAGCAGAGATACCCAGACTTCCCTCTCCCCGGCCACTTCTTCTAGCTCTTCCGGGAGAATCCCAAGGCGTTCCCAGGCCAGTCGAGAGACATAGTCCCTCCAGCGTGTCCTGGGTCTTCCCCGGGGCCTCCTCCCGGTTGGACGTGCCCGGAACACCTCACCAGGGAGGCGTCCAGGAGGCATCCTGATCAGATGCCCGAGCCACCTCATCTGACTCCTCTCGATGCGGAGGAGCAGCGGCTCTACTCTGAGCCCCTCCCGGATGACTGAGCTTCTCACCCTATCTTTAAGGGAAAGCCCAGACACCCTGCGGAGGAAACTCATTTCAGCCGCTTGTATTCGCGATCTCGTTCTTTCGGTCACTACCCATAGCTCATGACCATAGGTGAGGGTAGGAACATAGATCGACTGGTAAATTGAGAGCTTCGCCTTGCGGCTCAGCTCCTTTTTCACCACGACAGACCGATGCAATGCCCGCATTACTGCGGATGCTGCACCGATCCGCCTGTCGATCTCACGCTCCATTCTTCCCTCACTCGTGAACAAGACCCCGAGATACTTGAACTCCTCCACTTGGGGCAGGATCTCGCTACCAACCCTGAGAGGGCACTCCACCCTTTTCCGGCTGAGGACCATGGTCTCGGATTTGGAGGTGCTGATTCTCATCCCAGCCGCTTCACACTCGGCTGCGAACCGATCCAGAGAGAGCTGAAGATCACGGCCTGATGAAGCAAACAGGACAACATCATCTGCAAAAAGCAGTGACCCAATCCTGAGCCCACCAAACCGGACCCCCTCAACACCCTGGCTGTGCCTAGAAATTCTGTCCATAAAAGTTATGAACAGAATCGGTGACAAAGGGCAGCCCTGGCGGAGTCCAACTCTCACTGGAAACGGGTTCGACTTACTGCCGGCAATGCGGACCAAGCTCTGGCGCCGATCGTACAGGGACTGAACAGCCCTTATCAGGGGGGCCGGTACCCCATACTCTCGGAGTACCCCCCACAGGATTCCCCGAGGGACACGGTCGAATGCCTTTTCTAAGTCCACAAAACACATGTAGACTGGTTGGGCAAACTCCCATGCACCCTCCAGGACCCTGCTAAGGGTATAGAGCTGGTCCACTGTTCCGCGACCAGGACGAAAACCACACTGTTCCTCCTGAATCCGAGGCTCGACTATCCGACGGACCCTCCTCTCCAGGACCCCTGAATAGACTTTTCCAGGGAGGCTGAGGAGTGTGATCCCTCTGTAGTTGGAACACACCCTCTGATCCCCCTTCTTAAAGAGGGGGACCACCACCCCAGTCTGCCAATCCAGAGGCACTGTCCCTGATGTCCATGCGATGTTGCAGAGACGTGTCAGCCAAGACAGTCCTACAACATCCAGAGCCTTGAGGAACTCCGGGCGTATCTCATCCACCCCCGGGGCCCTGCCACCAAGGAGTTTTTTGACCACCTCGGTGACCTCAGTCCCAGAGATGGGGGAGCCCACCTCTGAGTCCCCAGGCTCTGCTTCCTCATTGGAAGGCATGTTAATGGGATTGAGGAGGTCTTCGAAGTATTCCCCCCACCGACCCACAACGTCCCGAGTCGAGGTCAGCAGCGCACCATCCCCACCATATACAGTGTTGACACTGCACTGCTTCCCCTTCCTGAGACGCCGGATGGTGGACCAGAATCTCCTTGAAGCTGTCCGAAAGTCATTCTCCATGGCCTCCCCAAACTCCTCCCACGCCCGAGTTTTTGCCTCAGCAACCACCAAAGCCGCATTCCGCTTGGCCTGCCGGTACCTATCAGCTGCCTCTGGGGTCCCACAGGACAAAAGGGTCCTGTAGGACTCCTTCTTCAGCTTGACGGCATCCTTCACCGCCGGTGTCCACCAGCGGGTTCGGGGATTGCCGCCACGACAGGCACCGACCACCTTACGGCCACAGCTCCGGTCAGCTGCCTCAACAATAGAGGCACGGAACATGGCCCATTTGGACTCAATGTCCCCCACCTCCCTCGGGACGTGGTCGAAGTTCTGCCGGAGGTGGGAGTTGAAGCTACTTCTGACAGGGGGCTCTGCCAGACGTTCCCAGCAGACCCTCACAACACGTTTGGGCCTACCACGCCTGACCGGCATCCTCCCCCACCATCGAAGCCAACTCACCACCAGGTGGTGATCAGTTGACAGCTCCGCCCCTCTCTTCACCCGAGTGTCCAAGACATGTGGCCGCAAGTCCGACGACATGACCACAAAGTCGATCATCGAACTGAGGCCTAGGGTGTCCTGGTGCCAAGTGCACATATGAACACCCCTATGCTTGAACATGGTGTTCGTTATGGACAATCCGTGACGAGCACAGAAGTCCAATAACAAAACACCACTCGGGTTCAGATCAGGGGGGCCATTCCTCCCAATCACGCCCTTCCAGGTCTCACTGTCATTGCCCACGTGAGCATTTAAGTCTCCCAGCAGAACGAGGGAGTCCCCAGAAGGTATGCCCTCTAGCACCCCCTCCAGGGACTCCAAAAAGGGTGGGTACTCCGAACTGCTGTTCGGTGCATACGCACAAACAACAGTTAGGACCCGTCCCCCCACCCGAAGGCGAAGGGAGGCTACCCTCTCGTCCACCGGGGTAAACCCCAATGTACAGGCTCCAAGTTGGGGGGCAATAAGTATACCCACACCTGCTCGGCGCCTCTCACCGGGGGCAACTCCAGAGTGGTAGAGAGTCCAGCCCCTCTCAAGGAGATTGGTTCCAGAGTCCAAGCTGTGCGTCGAGGTGAGTCCGACTATATCTAGCCGGAACCTCTCAACTTCGCGCACTAGCTCAGGCTCCTTCCCCTTCAGAGAGGTGACATTCCACGTCCCAAGAGCCAGTTTCTGTAGCTGAGGATCGGACCGCCAAGGTCCCCGCCTTCGGCCACCACCCAACTCACACTGCACCCGACCTCCTTGGCCCCTCCCATAGGTGGTGAGCCCATGGGAAGGGGGACCCACGTTGCCTCTTCGGGCTGTGCCCGGCCGAGCCCCATGGGTGCAGGCCCGGCCACCAGGCGCTCGCCATCGAGCCCCACCTCCAGGCCTGGCTCCAGAGTGGGGCCCCGGTGACCCGCGTCCGGGCAAGGGAAAACGCCGTCCAAAATTGTTTTTCTTCATAGGAGGTTTGTTTAACCGTTCTTTGTCTCATCCCTCACCTAGGACCAGTTTGCCTTGGGTGGCCCTACCAGGGGCATAAAGCCCCGGACAACAGAGCTCCTAGGATCATTGGGACACGCAAACCCCTCCACCACGATAAGGTGACGGTTAAAGGAGGGGGGTTATTAATGTGATCAACATTAATATTTTTTGGACATAATATACTTCGTTGTGTTAAAAGGGGCATTTGGTCTAATGAGACCGCTGTCCCAAATATCTCCGTAAGTAAGTCGTCGCAGATGAAGGGTTGAGGAATTGTAATAATATCTGGGTGAAGTCCATCTGTATTGGTGAGTGTACCATCTCCCAGTTGTAATAACCAATTGTTATATTCGGGATCTGGAAATCGCATGTTTTGTACCAAGTGTATCTTTAGAAAGCAAAGCCAATTGTTCGCGTAACATTTTTTGTTCCTCGGTTTTATAAGTGTGCCGAGGTGAATTTTTTTGTTTGATGCGGGTTCGTGTTTGTGGTCCCGTTCCTCGAGCCGTCTGCGGACTGTTTGTTTCTTCGTATTATCACCAATCAGGTCTCGCGCCTGTATATGTATTGTAGTTCGGTCTCGTGTTGTTTATATGACGTCGTCGCGTATTTTAAGGTGGACTGAATAATAGCTGAGCGCATGGCATGTGGAGCAATAGGTAAGCACTGTCTAAAATCTACTCGTAATAAAAGTACCTTTACTCCAAAGGGAATATTATTATTCATCAACGCAATGCCAATTGTCCGCGTATTTTAAGGTGGACTGAACAATATCTGAGCACATTGTAAGTGGAGTAATAGTTAAGCACTGTCTAAAATCTCCTCCTAATAAAAGTAATTTTCCCGCAAAGGGAATATTATTATTCATCTACGTTTGTAGAAGTTTATCAATGGTATTGAGTAAGTAACTGGATGCCATTGTACATTCATCTATAATTAATAGTGTGGCAAGACGGATATCACGTGCATTGTTACTGTGCATTGTCATAGTGGATACCGATGTTTCTGTGATTGGGACCGGTATTTGGAATAAGGAGTGACATGTGTTTTTGGAGCCGAGACATTTTTTCTTCCGCGGTTTCAGAAGCGCTTTGTAGGTCCCGACGTGATTTGTGCATATTTGCGTTCTTGATTTGTCTCAGGGTGCACTGTTCCAATGCGATGTAATATTTGTCCACATACGCGAAAGCAGTATGGGTCATTGCCTTTTGGTGACCTGATATTTACTCCGGTAGATGAAAAATCAAATGAACTATTGTAGGATGTAATGCAGATGCGCCGCCGTGTATTTTCTTGTTTCATGCGTGTTCGTGTGTTTGGTCCCGTTATCCGAGCCGAATCGTTTTGTACCCGTGAGCGTGTATTCATGACTTGTTTGTTCCTCAGCATGCGAAATATGGATAAGTAATAAGGAGGATCGCACTCACTGTTAATATGGAGCCTTTTCTGCAGTTGAACCGTTAATAGTGCTTTATTGTAAGGAGATCCACCTATGCTGCCTAGTGTGAAGGTGTTGAGATGACGTATGTTTAATATGAACAGTTCCTTTAGAAATGGGGCTTTGGGTGTCACTTCTTATTGATGTTAGTGTGTTTGTGGATCTGATTCGTTGTTGTTTTGAACGTTTCGTGTGCCATGTCTCGTCTCTAATGGGCCTGGCGTGGCGGTCATGGCTTCTTTTTTTTGTTGCGTTAGGAGCTTGTTAAATCCTCCTGTTTGTGTGGGTCCCGTTTCGTGTGCAATGGGATTCGTGCGGCGCTGTGTGGTTTTCCGGAGTCTGTGGGGGGGGGGGGGGAGGATTGGTGGTGCGCGAGCGTCTTCTTTCTTTTTTGTGTGCCAGGGGCTTGTTGAATCTTCCTCTTTGTGTGTGTCCCGTCCGTTGCTTGTAGGGTGGGTGAGGTTGTGTTTGGGTTCTTTTTTTTTGTGTGCCATGGGCTTGTTGAATCGTCCTCTTTGTGTGTGTCCCGTCCTGTGCCTTTTGGGGGGAGGGGGTGGCTTTCAGGTGGGCGCGATCGGCTTCTTTTTTTTTGTGTGCTAGTTTCGTGTGCAATGGGTTTCGTGCGGCGCTGTGCGTCGCCTGCGTTTGACTCCTTTTTTCTGTGGTCGCGGCCGCCTCTCGCGGAGCCTCATTTCTTGGGGCGCCTGCGCAGTACGTCTTTTTGCGGATACGGCCCATGGCCGGATGTCCCTGCGTCCATCCGGTTTAGCATTCTCGGTTAGTAATATGGATGATGTACCTGAAAGTAAAAACTTTATGAACTGCATTACATCCTACAATAGTTCATTTGCTTTTGCATCTAATGGCATCCAGTCACTTACTCAACACCATTGATAAACTTCTACAAACGTTGATGAATAATAATATTCCCTTTAGAGGAAAGGTACTTTTATTAGGAGGAGATTTTACACAGTGCTTAGCTATTGTTCACAGTCCACCTTAAAATACGCAGACAATTGGCATTGCTTTCAAAAGAGTTACGGAGATATTTGGAACAGCAATCTCATTACACCAAATACCCCTTTTAACACAACGAATGAAACTCCGGAAGAAAAAATGTCTCGGCTCCAAAAACGCAAAGCTCAACTAACACAGTTACAGAGACCAGCCCAAATGGACAGACACAATGAACGTAAACGCATGCAGCGTGTGTCTCAAAGTGCTACATCGAAACAGGCACGGGTTCAAAACGAAACACCTCGCGTCTCAGACATACAAAAACGGCAGCGAAGAGACAAAATAAATAAACGCAGACGTGTACAACGCGCATGTGAAATCTCGGAAAACAAGCAGGCAAGGCTCCAAAAAGAGAAAGCTCCACTGACCGACATACAAAAACTGGCAAGGCTCAATACAAACAATGCACGACGTAGACTACAACGGACTTCTCACACAGCACAGGCAAATCGATTACAGCTCCAAAACAGCACGTCCCAAATACTGGACATGCAACGACGCGCCTCTCAAACGGCACAAGCAAAAGATACACGTCACGGACATCAACGCCAGACACTTAGCTGACAACACGTTCAATAATGAGTCCAGTATTCAGGAAAATTCATTGGGATTAATGAATGTCATTTGCAATCATTGTCATTCACTTCACTTCCCTGAAGAAACAACTGGCAATACAAGTAATGAATTTACACGTTGTTGTCAAAAGGGTCAAATTAGACTGCCTCCTTTACATTCATATCCTGAATATCTACAGAAGCTTCTAACTAACGATGTACCTGAAAGTAAAAACTTTATGAACTGCATTAGATCCTACAATAGTTCATTTGCTTTTGCATCTAATGGCATCCAGTCACTTACTCAACACCATTAATAAACTTCTACAAATGTTGATGAATAATAATATTCCCTTTGGAGGAAAGGTACTTTTATTAGGAGGAGATTTTACAAAGTGCTTAGCTATTGTTCCACATGCCATGCACTCGGCTATTCTTCAGTCCACCTTAAAATACGCAGACAATTGGCATTGCTTTCAAAAGAGTTACAGAGATATTTGGAACAGCAATCTCATTACACCAAATACTGTACCCCTTTTAACACAACGAACTATATTATGTCCAAAAAATATTAATGTTGATCACATTAATAACCAGGTCATTTCATTACTTCTTGGAGAGGCACGGCTCTTTCTAAGCTCTGACAAAGTTGACTCTGATGACGACAATGACCATCTTAATTTCCCCTTAGAATATTTGAACACTATTAACCCAGCCGGATTACCACAACACAATCTTAGCCTTAAAAACGCAACAATAATCATGCTATTAAGAAACCTTAACACTAAACAGGGTTTATGCAATGGTACACGTTTAGTCGTCAACACCATGACACACAATGTTATTGAAGCAAAACTTCTTACAGGATCACATGCTAACAATACTGTTCTAATTCCTAGAATTGACCTTACAAGTTCTGACCTGGAATTACCTTTTACACTTAAACGGCGATAGTTCCCCATTAAACCTGCCTTTGCCATGACCATCAACAAATCACAAGGACAAACCATCTACCTCTCTGAGCCCGTTTTTGGACATGGACAACTTTATTTGCTTCCTATATGCGTCATCTACACCTTCACACTATGCTGTATCTCATTCATACATCACGCTCTTTGTAATTTCACAACACCAGGGGTTGGCGAGTGAAGCGAGCAGGGGGCAGAGCCCCCTAGTTCAAACTAGTGTGGTGTGCTGTATCAGTGCACGCTCCCAACCTCCTCTCTCTCTTTAAGATGTGGAAAGAAAACCAAAAATAGATAGATTGATAGATACTTTATTAATCCCAAGGGGAAATTCACATATTCCAGCAGCAGCATACTGATACAAAAAACAATATTAAATTAAAGATTGATAATAATGCAGGTAAAAACAGACAATAACTTTGTATAATGTTAACGTTTACCCCCCCCCCCCCCCCCCCCCCCCCCCGGGTGGAATTGAAGAGTCGCATAGTTTGGGGGAGGAACGATCACCTCAGTCTGTCAGTGGAGCAGGACAGTGACAGCAGTCTGTCGCTGAAGCTGCTCTTCTGTCTGGAATATAAAAATAAAAATATAATAATAAAATACTTGAAGAAAAATCATACAGATATGCAGGATTCAATCCCAGGGTTCCAGGAAGCATAAAATCTTTATAAATAAAATATATTTTCAATGCAGCATTCAACTATTGTAGTGGTGATTTAGGGCTCATTTATACTTCACGCTCAGAACACGTATGCGCACGCATCATGGCTGCCACAAGTTCCCACCATTCATTTGACGCGTCCTCTGACCAGGTCCTCAGAAATTAACGTGACGCGTGCGCAAGTTGCAGTACCAGCAAAAAGTTGGGGGGCGCAGTGTGCTAAAAGTCGGAATGTGACGTCAGAGTCTCTGTTTACTATCTACATGTGACAGAAAACCTCTATGCAGATCCTACGGTATTGATGTGTGCACTTTGATGTTTGACGAATGGTTCGATGTGGTGAAGCAAAATGCCAACATACAGATGCATTCGAGGTGCTTATATTTTTGCGTCACATATTCCCGATCGTAATGAAACATTACATTTTAAAAGCCTTACATACCATCTTTTGTACCATTTTTTGTTTTTGCAACTTCACAACAACATAATGTACAGTGCTGTATTTGAGCCACTGAGAAAAAAAATTAAGGACATGGTGAAAAGGTGTATTTTGTGATTAAAGTGGAAATTTCAGCTTTAATCTCGAAATGTCCACTTTAACCGCGTAGTTTACTTTATCATTAAAGCAGACAGTCGTAAACGTCATCCCAGTTTTAATCGTTACGGCAAGCAGCAATAGATCACCACACAGAACACATTAAACGTATGATATTCCAACTCTATGCAAATTTAGAATCTTTAGATTTATACTTGATATCACTTTCATGATGAAATGCATTAAAGAATGTATGTTACATTTTACAGATAAATCGTTAATTTCGTTTAAATAATGAATACTGTTAATAATTTCACACATGGGGTGACACGGTGGCGGAGCGGTAGCACTTCTGTCTCGCAGGGAGTCACATCGCGTTCCACACTGTGCTCCGGTTTCCTTCCAAAGATATGCAGATTTGGAGATTTGGTGCCACTAAAATGACTCTACTGTATGTGTGTGCTTGTATTCACCTTGCGATGAGCTGAGGCCCCGTCCAGGGAAGGAGCCTGATCTAGTGTGCGAGGTCGAGAGGTTCCAGCTAGATATAGTCGGGCTCACCTCGACGCACAGCGTGGACTCTGGAACCAATCTCCTTGAGAGGGGCTGGACTCTCTACCAATGGAAATTATTGTTGTGTAAATTATGTCATATGTGCTATTTACTTAGCTAGAATCATAACGTTATTAGATTGTGTTTAATGTCCAGTAAATACAAATAAATATCTGCACTTGGTAGAATGATGACTTTTTATTCAATGTGTCTATATTTTGGTTCTGGTTGGTGGCAGGGGTTGGAGGCGGCAGGCCTAATGTCTTTTCAGTATGGATGGCCCGAGATGGCCCGAGAATTTGGGATCCGTCCCTGAACAGCAGCATAGGATTCCAGATGTCAGTTTAATTCACACACAAGCAGGTCTCATTAACTTGGATTGGATTGTTATGAGGAAATGGCACTGAGTGGGCATGAAGGCACTGAGCAATTCTAAAAAAATATCAGAAATAATACTGAGAGAAAAAGAAAAGTAAAAATATATATTAATCCAGAACACAAGTTGGGTAAACCAAAAAGGCTCATGGTGAGCTATCTGCCTTGGTCTTCAGAGTACTGTTGCCCTAAGGATGGCGGTGGCCACTGAGCCAAACAGCTGGATGTCATGAACCGCTATGGATCCTAAAAGAAAAATGCACTTGGTGAAATAAAAACCAAAGATTACAGAGCAAAGTCTACCTTCCCTTATTCTAAATACTCACTAATACGTTTGCCAACAATAATCCCCATCCTCAAGGCAGCAAAATGTTTTGCACTGGTTGTAATAAATAAACTGGCAGAAGTTTATTAGGGTTGGCACCCTGCCCGGGATTGGTTCCTGCCTTGTGCCCTGTGTTGGCTGGGATTGGCTCCAGCAGACCCCCGTGACCCTGTGTTCTGATTCAGCAGGTTGGAAAATGGATGGATGAAGTTTATTAGGGGAAAGTCAGAAGCTGGCAAAGAAAAAAACACCTCCCAATGTAGTGGAGACAACGAAAAGGTGCAGCATGAAAACAGTTTGTCTAGGAAACTGTGGATATGAGCTTCCATATAGCAGTTGTCTGAAGGCAGCTAGAAAGCATGTTCAATTTAAAATGAAACATATTTTTTTACTATGGCTGAACACCCCACATTAATTTAAACCCTGTACTTGAACACTTGGTAATAACCGAGCAAAACTTTCCTAGTAGAATTTCCATGTATTGTACATTACATTTTAGCTATCCATTTTACATATGTATGAATGAATGATGGCATATCCCTGCATTGCCTCTGGAAAAAAATAATATTTCTTTCATTTACATTTGGTTTTCAAACGTTAATTTCTATTACTGGATATTTATAGGGTGGCACGGTGGCGCAGTGGGTAGCGCTGCTGCCTCACAGTTGGGAGATCTGGGGACCTGAGTTCGATTCCCGGGTCCTCCCTGCGTGGAGTTTGCATGTTCTCCCTGTGTCTGCGTGGGTTTCCTCCGGGCGCTCCGGTTTCCTCCCACATTCCAAAGACATGCTGGTTAGGTGGACTGGCAATTCTAAATTGGCCCTAGTGTGTGCTTGGTGTGTGGGTGTGTTTGTGTGTGTCCTGCGGTGGGTTGGCACCCTGCCCAGGATTGGTTCCCTGCCTTGTGCCCTGTGTTGGCTGGGATTGGCTCCAGCAGACCCCCGTGACCCTGTGTTCGGATTCAGCAGGTTGGAAAATGGATGGATGGATATTTATATTTTTCTATTTATTTCATCACTGTTTTGAGTTCTTATTTTTCATGGGCACAATATTTTGCAGGATTGCTTTCCCCATTTTGGAGCTTCAGATGCTGTGTTGCTTGGCTCAGCATGAATAAGTAATGACCATCACATTATAAAAGTTTGCATGGTCGAGCGAGGGAAAGCACAAGTGCAAAATAAATGTTGGGGTGCCAACTGGGTCGCCCCTTTAAATAATGGTACTGGCAAGGCAAATCAAACAAGTGCAGTTATTAGACTGTAGGACTGCCAAAGAAATGTTAAGGTATCTCTAAAGTACAGTGGATCGAGACTGTTATTTTAAACTGAGTTCATTAAGAACATGGGCACACAGTTGATAACTTGTTGAGTAAATTTCACACAAAAATTAGGAAGTTTTTCTTTACACAAAGAACGATAGACACTTGGAATAAACTACCAGGTATTGTGGTAGACAGTAAGACGTTGGGGACTTTCAAAACTCGACTTGATGTTTTTTTAGAAGAAATAAGAGGATAGCACTGGCAAACTTTGTTGGGCTGAATGGCCTGTTCTCATCTAGAGTGTTCTAATGTTCTAAAGAGCAGTCAATGCTTCTGTAGGAGCTCCATCCAGCGGTCTGTTCTTTCCCAAATGAGATGCCACTTTCTGGGAGTTTCTTGTTCTTATAGTTCTTGGACTGAAACTGGTGGAGTCAGTTGCCCTCATTGGGCATCTTCTCGGAGTTGTGGTTGGAAACAGTGACAATAATGTCAGTGATAGTGCCCCCTCATGTCTCGGAGTGTAGTGTTTACCTCTGATGAGCAAGAAAGATGTGCATATGTGACAATGGCCACTTCTCATTAAACAGCTTCAGAAATTCAACAAATTCAGTAGTTTGCCTGCTATGGACTGGCATATTATACAGGCCTAGTTTCTGCCTTGTCCCTAATACTATTTGGGTGAATTACCACCCCAAAACCTTTAACTGGATTGAAGCAAGTTTGAGAATATTATGTTATTCTGCTATTTAGATATTTGTTTAAAAATATTGGGGTCTTTAAAGGGTTAAAGATGTTTGCAGTGCACAGAGTTAGGGAAGACGTGGGCTGCAGCACTTACTTCACTTGCAGCATTGATTAATTAATGTGTCATCTACTTTCTCCTGACAAAAATTATTAAGTTATGGGTAGTATTGTGTTGAAAATGCAAAAGCATTGCTGTTATGCTCTTTCAAGGAAATTCCAGCATAATGTACATTAAGAAATGTCTTCATTGAAAAAGAAATAAAGTGGATGTTCTGATTTTATTTTTTTAATGACACTATTGTGAGTGCAAGTCTTCGTGTTAGAGACACATTATTTAGAATCTTGCTTAAGGCTCCCTCACATTTCATCAGACCTGATATTTGCACACTTACATGCATTCTCAGGGCAGACTTTGTCCTTTGATGCTGCAGCATTTGCCACTTAGTTTGTACTTGTGCTTCTCTGTTGCTCCTGAAATGTATCTGTTTATGTCTTTTGCAGCACAGGGAGTTTACTCCTCTAATCCCCACTGACTGTATTAGGGATGAGTTTGGAGCTTTGAGATGAAGGCATGAGTGACACCTAACATCCACACAGGCACTGCTTGTTGGACCACTTTGATAAACCACTTGCTTACAGTAATAAGAGCTCAATGGCTATCTTGACCAAAGATTCACAGACTTCTTTGCTCCAATATACAGCATGCAAGGCAACATCATTTAAGTGTGCCTCTCTGTGGTCTGTGAAAACATGCTGTATTTTAGATTATACATCATTACTAGATCACTGTCGTTTTAGATTTTGCACATTCTCTCTGTTTCTCCACATATTCTCCAGTTTCTTTACTCCTAACACTTAATTGGCTTGGAATTTGTGACAGTGGGTGCTTTACATAGTGAGTGGGGAGCCACTTGAACCACCACTAATTTGCAGCACCCACCTGGATGATGTGATAGCAGCCATTTTGTGCCAGTACACTCACCACACATGAACTATTAGATGATGAAGGCATGAGGGATAGTTAGCCAATTAGAGACAGGGGCTGATTAGGGGGCCAGCATGACCAGGCCATGGTGTGCAATTTAGCCAGGACATTGGGAAACACCCTACTTTTTACGAAGGATGCCCAGGGATCTTTAATAACCACAGTCAGGACCTCTTTTATGTCTCATCTGAAGGACGGTGACATTTTTACAGTACAGTGTCCCTGTCACTGCACTGGATCTATTGGGATTCACATTCAGACAACAGGGTAGATAGATAGATAGATAGATAGATACAAGCGCCCTCCTGTTGGCCTCGCCAATATCTCTTCTGTCAGCAGCTTGAGCTTTTCTTGGTTGTTTTCCCACCCAAGTACTGTACTTAAGTACTTAACTTCAGGTGGATTACTTGTTCTGACGTGCATGTGGTATGGCTGGCTAGATAGGTAAATTCAGAGTAAAAAGATTCAGAATTCAAAGTAAGAAGAATAGAAGTTAAGCTGTGTGAAAGTAACCCCCAAGGAAGACAAGAATAGTTCAATCAATCAGTCTTTACTCAGTCACAGATGAATACATGGATTCATACTTTGCAATGCAGAAGATCAAAGTTTCCCGGTTTCATTTGGCTTTTAATATTCATTTTCCTCCCTCCCCGTTACTTATGAAACAGCATCTAAGCATTTCATCAACTTGGACAACCGTTTCTTTTTTGTGTACGTGTCAAGAGGGGCCCCAAAGAAGGAAAAGTCATCTTTCCTGTGTCTAACAGACACGTTCCTAAAGAAGGAAGTTGTCTTATATCAGCTTACTGTTACCTCTCTTATGGCAGACACCCGTATGAATAACCTACCGTTATAGCAAAACAGCTTTTAACACTTAATAGCTTGCAAGCAGTTACATTTTCTTTCGCAGTTGTTTGCCAGAAAATCATTACGAGATGTTTCACGGAGTATTCATTAAATACCCCCAAACTTGGACAATGAGAATGCTGTGGAGCCGACTTATAAACCATCACACTAATGACATCACCCAAAAGCGACTTCTGGGGAAATACTCCTAACAAAGCCTGCCCGTGTCCTAGCAATGGGACCTCAAAATGGCAATGGGCAACCAAATGAAATGGTGGCGCGGTAAAAATAAATACAAGTCAACAAATTTCAAGCATTTGAAAATCTCTTTAAATCCACAGACATACTTTCAATTTGAATTTCTTGATGTTTAAAATTGAAGGAATTGCTCCAAACAAATGTATAAAGTTCAAAAATGATTTAAATCATAATGAAAACACAACAATGATTTACATATAGAGATAGTAAGATAGCAGTCAGTAACGATTACTGTGTAAATCAGTTAGACAGAAATTGAATTACAGAAATTGAAAATCACACTTGTTAGTGCTGTTGCCTCACATATCCAGTGCCCTGTGTTCAATTCCTACACCCAGTTGTCCTCATGGCTCGTGGGTTTTCCTCCCACATCCCCAAAGATGTACATGTAAGGGTGATCTGTCATTTCAAATTTTCCCCAAATTGCCTCTTGTGTGAATATAGGTAGGTGTGTGTGTGAGCTGGTGGGAACCCACTTTCATTCCTTACACCTAAATCTGCCCAGACAGGCTATGGCCCCCAGCAATCTGAGGGGTTTTAGAATATGTGTGCATATATGAACTAAATTAAAAGGTTATTGGTTCCCTCCTTTCATTGCTATTGTGATTTTTTAATAGAATTAATCATGATTTGCGGTCTTTATTGAGGTTTCAGTTTACGCAGGAATGTGTGAGTGAATATGGGTGTTGGTCAGGACATAAGTGAGCAGTACTGGAATGAAGTCCGTCTTCCTGTTCATTGCTTCCAGGTACAGCCTTTGCTCCTTGTTTGAGAAAACAAATATGTGGATTAAAAAACAACTGTTGAAATAGTGCTGAAGACTTAGTAATTGTTACCACAGCATCAATTAAAATATCATCAGAATTTGCAACAAATGTATTTTATAAAGCTAAATAACTTCTAAAATTAATTATATTAAACTGAAAAGAAGGACGGAGGAACAAACCATTAACAAAACCACCACAAAAAGGTGAACTGGTGGCCACATATATTCTGCAAGAGATTATAATACAACACTACTTCAAGTAGATGATAAGAAACACAATATTCCAGATATTTGGGCTAGAATAGAAGCAGTGGAGGCCAAGATGAAGACATGGCACTTAGTGCATTCTACAGATACCCAATGCAAACAATCGTGCCAATAAACGACTTTAGTAAAGATTAAGAGAGGGAAATCACAGTAATAGGTAACTTTAAAAGTGGAAGAACCGAATGCATAGATTATGTCAAGAACAGAAATGGATTAATTATGGCTTGAGTTCTGTAAATCGAAGTGCTGTAACATCTGGCAGTTATTCCTGCAGGCTTCAGATGACTCATAGTAGCATGGCGTGAAGCTGCAGGAGTTGGGGGTCCATATTTGCATATGATCATCTAAGGTTCCCAAGAGGTGGGAAGGACATAAAGAACCCTCTAAGTCTTGCTGCAAGACTTTCTTTCTCTCTCCATGCTAATGAATGTGGTACGGAGCAGGCAAAGATTTCAGTTTATGAGCTTGCGTTTCAGTATATGAGCTGCTGACTAAACATTGTTGGCATTGTGAAGGTGTCTCCTTGGGCCAGTAAAGGTAGGTAAACAGTGCCTCTTGAAGCCAGTGAACTTCAGGAAAGTGAGGTAAGTTGGTGTTTCCCAAAGCTACAATAAAATTTGGAGAGTAAACATGGGATGGGAACAGTTTACATGAGCAGCTGCCAGTTGGCTATTTAACTAACAAGGTGTATGGAGGAGTGAGTCTCCTTCCTTTTCTGGGTTTCCAGGATGCTACAGTATCAATAAAAGAGAAGGTCTCCTTTGGTATGATATTCTGTACAAAGCCAGTTAAGGACACAGAGATTATAGAACTATCAGTGAGCACAATGTGCTACGTTTCAGAGCGTTTTGCAGTGTAAATTCCCAAAAGCTATACATAGGGGTGGAGTTGAAGAAAAAAACAATTTAACTCACAGAAATAAGGATTTATTTGTAGTTCTACATGTAGAATTGACACATTCTGGATAGAATTTGAGGTTGTCACAAATGTGCGAGTAGGAGGCAGCTGAAGGGCTTAAGTAATGGTAATACCACATCCATTCTGTGTCCGTCCCCCCTGATGACATCACTTCCGTGTCCTTGGGGTGGGGGCGGGGGTTGGATTGGCCTCGATGACATCACTTCTGGGTCTGGTCCCCTCGATGACGTCACTTCCTATATGGGCCTTTAAAGCCGCCATCTTACCACCAAGAAAGCAGTTCTGTTTTGGACTCAGTATTGCGAATATCTCTGTCAATTTAAAAAACTTTTGCAGCCAGGGATATTATACGGTTGGCTGCCCCAAACCTTTTTATGATGTCTGGTCTGTGTTTTTATCACAAGGTATACCTAAAGTGTTTGAATTTTAATCCAAACTATAAGGATTTTCTAACTAGGCCGCCCACAAAGGCACCAGTTCATATCATACAATAACATGTTCCTATTAAAGTTAAGGAACACGTAGGCAGTTTTAAGTGAAAAACAAGCTAAATCAATTCTTGCTGAGCTATCCTTCATAGCATTATTAAGCATTACTCTTTACAGGTGTCTGGGGGGCTTAATATCAATACCAACTGCCTTCTCAAAGAATCAGCTTGATTTAACGGGATCGTTTTAAAACTATTCAACAATTTAAGAAATTAAGATTATACTTTTTAACATTTCCACAATGTTTGGGAATCAATAGATTTGATAATATGGTATATTACATACAATACAGGAAATTCATATCAAAAACAAGAAGCATATCTTTGTAGATAAGTTAAGAAATAGGAAAAAAAATGCTGAAGAAATGCAGCAGTACACTGACTTGACAACCATTAGTGTTAATTGATACACTGTGTGAATATGTGGGAGTAACACTGGGGACATTAGAAATATCACATGGGAGAAATGTACATGAAGCCAGGCTTAGAAACAAACACTTGAGCAGGAGGGCCGAGCTCACACGGTTAAGTGTGTCCCATCGGTAGAAATGGCAGCATTGATTCAGGTGTCCTCTTTTGTTTGAGACGGAGAGTTGGAGTGTCACCCTAAATGATGTCTCAACGGTAACATAGCACTGATAGTTCAAGAGTCAGCCTAAAAGTTTGCCTGTCTTTTAGCAGGGGGGAGAATGATTAAGGAGAAAGCAAGTGTAATGCAGAACAGTATAGGAAACCAAATGAAAATGCACAGAATTCCTATTTTTTCGTTATCCCCTGAGAAGAGAATTGGAACATTCTGTTGTAATGATCTTTTAGAATGGTAATAAAATATTCTTTTTTGATTGGCAATGAGTTCACTTGATAAACACATGAAGTATGCTACAAACAGGGTTAAAACTAATAAATCCAGACCTACCTTATTAGAGGGAAAATTAGACTCAAAAAACAGTGAATAACCAATGGATATGTAACATTCCATGACCGGCTGCTGTTAAAATACTAACAGGATTCTGTGCTACATAGTGCATAGTGTGCTAGTCAAAAGAGGTGAATAAGAGCCCTGTGAGACCACACAGTGAGTATTGTGTGTATGTCAGGAGAAGGTCAAGTGAGCTAAATACTGGACTATGGTGTTTTAGCTGTGGAGAAACATTAAAAGAAAGAATAGTTCTCAATATAAGAAAATACAGATTTAAGCAGACATTATAGAAGTAAATAAAGTGTTGAAGAAATAAATGAGCTTGGTGTCATCTATTACTCTAAAATAAATTATTAAACCGGGACTTAAATGTATATATTGCATGCAGAAACTATTGAGAGCCCTTCACTTTCTGCACACTTTATGGTGTTGAAAATTTAATTTCAATATCTGCCCCTCAATTAACACTCAATAACCCATGATGACAAGGTGAAAACATCTTTTAACAAATGTTTGCAAATTTATTAGAAATCAAAAACTGAAATGTAAGCATATGATATGATTAAATACCATGTTTTATTATCTGTTAGGCCAGGCTTTTAATTACAAAACTGTTGGGAATTAAAACCTGCAGTTGCTGTTGCTGACCTCCAGGACCACTGCATTATATAAATAAATACATCCATCCATCCATT
This sequence comes from Erpetoichthys calabaricus, assembly GCF_900747795.2. Lineage (NCBI taxonomy): Eukaryota > Metazoa > Chordata > Cladistia > Polypteriformes > Polypteridae > Erpetoichthys > Erpetoichthys calabaricus. Next base: position 70,188,302 of record NC_041398.2, read on the forward strand.
ATCCAACCTGCTATATCCTAATACAGGGTCATGGGGGTCTGCTGGAGTCAATCCCAGCCAACACAGGGTGCAAGGCAGGAACAAATCCCGGGCTGGGCGCCAGCCCACCACAGGGCACGCACACACACACCCACAAACCAAGCACACACTAGGGACAATTTAGGATCGCCAATGTACCTAACCAGCATGTCTTTGTACTGTGGGAGGAAACTGGAGCACCAGGAGGAAACCCACGCAGACACGGGGAGAACATGTAAACTCCATGCAGGGAGGACCCGGGAAGCGAACCTGGGTCTCCTTACTGTGAGGCAGCAGCACTATCACTGTGCCACCGTGCCGCCCATATAAGTAAATATTATTATTATTATTATTATTATTATTATTATTATTATTGTTATCATTTTTATTATTATTATTATTATTATTATTATTACCCCTTTTCTAGAAGGCTACCAGCCTAAGAGCCACATGTCAGAAGTGTGGAAAACATGACCAGGCCTGTAAATGTGTGACATGCTCAGAGGTGGGTAGTAACGAGTTACATTTACTCCGTTACATTTACTTGAGTAACTTTTTAAAAAAATTGTACTTCTAAGAGTAGTTTTGCTGCACCATACTTTTTACTTTTACTTGAGTACATTTATGAAGAGGAAACGCTACTCTTACTCCGCTACATTGGGCTACACTCGAATCGCTACTTTTTTTCCCCATTAGATACAGTACGCCATATTTTTGCCAGAGAGAATCCGCCAGTGGATCTACTGCATGACTGTTTCACCAATCAGACATAGCAACAATAATCACATGGCTCCGTTTCACAAATCAGACATAGCCATGCAGTCACATGACCACACACAAACTGTCGTGTCCTAGTGGCACAAATTCCTCACAGACAGTGGACCAGGAAAGAAAGAATACTGTACATGAAAAATGAGAGCCAGCTTCTGCTGAAGCTTAACTATCACTTCACTGAGTGAAGAACAAGCACGTTTTAACCAAACATGCACAGACATAGACAGTCAAGGTAAAGTGAGACTTCTTGTACGTGCACAAGCTGCCTTGTTCTAATGTTATTTTCTATCAGCTGTGCTATTTGGAGGGCAAGTGAATATGCATTATACTGTCAGCGTACAGCAGGAGTGCCCACACTGTTTTCAGCTTGCGAGCTACTTTTAAAATGACCAGGTCGAAATGATGTACCTACATTAAAAATGCTATATATATATATATATATATATATATATATATATATATATATACTGAGTATACTTTATACATAAAATACATGTTGTCGTACCTTGCATAACTGAATAACCCTTATGGCACAATAACAATTCAATACATTTATGGTCACTACAGTATTTGGATTTAATAATCTTCATGTGGGGAGAAGGCTAACTCGCATAAATAAGTAGAGCCGAATAATGCAGTCAAGGAGGTAGCACATTTCCTCATGTTTGGGTACTTTACCTCTGTGAGTAAGTTCCAAAACTGTCCATGAGCCCCATACTTCAGCTGAATGTCATCCTGTAGTGTCAAAATCTCATCCTCCACTGTAGAGGAGTTTTAGGTGAAAAAGTGTTGCAATTTTTGATGCGGGTGAATCACCCTCAACATCTTCCCTAAATAGATAGCACTTAAATGTAGCGATTGGCTCAAGTAAAGTTGAGTCTTGAAACCGTCTGTCAAAGTATGACAGGCAATTTTCAATCTGCTCTGTGTAGCGTATGCTGTCAAGTTGCGCACTCGCCTTCCATTGCATCTCCAGCTCTGACACGAGGTTTTGGATGTTCCCCAAATCAAGGCTCTGCAGCTTTGAGGACAGATGTTACATTTTTCGTTTGAAAGCATTAACTGAGCTAATCATATTGACCATGGTTCTCTCTTTTCCTTGCAGCTGTAAATTAAGCTCATTCAACATGTTGGTCAGATCGGAAAAAAAAAGCCAAGTCTAGTGGCCATTGATCGTTATTAAGTTGCTTGTATTCTGCATGTTTAATGACAAGGAGAAACTCCTTTTTCTCTGGCCAGGGGTCTTGAAATCTCAGCAGGAATTTCTCCCTAGCCATATGCCTCAGTGAAGGCTTCTTTTATCATCTCTCCATCTTGGAAGGACTTCTTATGCTTAATGATTGAGTGACTCACCCGGAACGATGCTTTGGTGTGTCTGCCTTTGCTTTTGAATTCAGCCAAGTGAAACATGACGGCTGTCTGATTCCCTCTCCTTTCTCTTTCTCAATCGCTTATCGGAAGGAATTCAGTTTTGTAGTTTTTATGAACAGTTCGAAAGTGCCTTTCCACATTTTCCTTCTTTGGAATAGCAATGATAGATTTACAGAGCAGACAAACGCACTTCGATTGTGACATTGTGAGAGAAAAAAAATCCTCTTCCAATTCCACATCCAGTCCATACCCTCCCACGAACAAATTTTTTTTAAATCCCTTCTTTAGTCGATATAAATTGGAAGGCTAACTAGATCACAGCCGGAATTTTGCAGTAGCTCACACATTTGATCGTGCGTGCGGGATGACCAGTGTGTTAGAAGAAAAGAGATCTCAGACTGGGCACCCTGTATGTCAATCAAGTGGCAAATGCCATAGGGAGGATATATGGTAGACTAACATTTAAAAAAATATTTTTTTTGAATGCAACGCTATCTACCTGCACTACCTTCGCGATCGACGAATTGAGCACCCCTAGTGTACAGTATATCTTGTCACTGTAACATACATGTTACCTACTGTAGGTATTAGCTTCAAAAGCTTTGTTGTGAAAAACTGAGATTTGGAACTTTGTGTTATTTGTGCATCTTTATTTTGTAAAGATGTTATTTATTTTTACTCATTTTTTATTTTATTATTTGGAAATAGCAGAATTTGCACATTATTTTATATTTTTGTCTGTCTTATTACAACATTTCTAAAAAATAAATCATTTATTATGATCAAACAGTTACTCAGTACTTGAATAGTCTTTTCACCAAGTACTTTTTTACTCTTACTTGAGTAATTTTTTGGATGACTACTTTTTACTTCTACTTGAGTAATATTATTTTGAAGTAATGCTACTCTTACTTGAGTACAATTTTTGGCTACTCTACCCATCTCTGGACATGCTCTTCTTCAGTGGCTCTTTTGAAATTAGTATCACCCATTCTTTGACTTTGATTTTTGGTTCTTCTCATTTAGTCACATTACTCCAGCTATGTTTTATTATCCTTCCTGTAGAAAAAGTTTCTGACAAACCCTGATCTAGAGCTCTAGAGATCTCTAGTGTACAGCGTTGTTTTGCTCACTTACATTCAAGTGCATAAGTTTGCGAGGTGGTTAAATGTAGGGTGTTGACTAAATTCTAAGTATTATTTCTATAAAATAAATGGATTTCAGGGGTGCCAGCTTCCACCTGCCCAAGAAGATGGTGCCCATAGCTCTGGTGCTTGGTGTGCCATTTGGTGTTCATCCTGTTATACTTCTAAGGAGGCTGAGATAACAATTTCAGAGTAGAACATTGGCTTTGTCTCAATCCTGGTGTCTTGATCATGAAAGTTTAACTTCTTCTGGCAATGGCAGATTTCTGCATCAACACCTATTCTCTCTGTAAATAAAAGTGTTATCTACGTACTCTCATTAATGTAAAATTGCAAGATGTTTTGCCAGCATCTAAGTGGAATTGCACCTGACAGGCTCTTTTAAATGGATGGCAATGTGAAGATAAGTTGCTGTTGCCTCACAGCTCTAGGGCAGTGTGGTGAACTCCTGTACCTAACTTCTGACTTAGTGGAATTTGTAAGGTTCCCCTTCCACATCCTAAAATGGTATAGCTTATGTTGATTGGTAATCTAAAATGCACAAAGGGGCTTCCTCCCTGTCCAGCTGTAGCCCCTAAACTGTATGTAATTCTGTCATAGCTGTCTCAGGCCTCTCCAGCCTTTTAATTAAAGAGCTTTAAGAAGGCCTTATAGCCTCCTACACTTGTTCATTTGTAAAGCTAAGCTGTTCAGCAGCCCTTGCATTGACTTCAAGGAAAAAGCAATAAGATTTAGCAATAATTCTTGGAAATTCATATAAGATGATTCAGATGTTAAAACACCTAATTTAATGCTACAATGTAAAACTAATGTGGCCTGACCGAAATGGTATGATGCCAATTTGTTTTAAAAATGATTTGTTGTATCAAACATGTAGCAAATGTGGTTTTTCATTGAGAGTGGCAGTGAAAGAATCCTCCTTAGAGTGTGGCAAGAAATACAGTAGGTGCCACTTTTTAATTTAAACTAAATACAATGTTATAAAGGGTAGCATGGTGTTGCAGTGCTTAGTGCTGGGATTGGTTGTAGCCCACTTAAACCTTGAATAAGAATTAAGCAGATCTGAGAATGTTTTATCTGAACCTAAAATTTCAATTAGAGTACGTGGAGTTTTGATAACCATAGTTCAATAAAATAAATTTGGAATATTATGAGATACTATATTGTCATGTTTATGGAAAAATACATTTTAGCACACTAAAATGTCAATAGTTATATATTTTAAAATGTATTATAAGATATAGCAACACATCATTATCACGTAGGGCTCTACTAATGGTAATAACCCACTGCTCCAGGGGTTGGCACTGTGTAATAATGTCTCTTCTCTTCTTTCTCTGTAGGCCAGAAGATTGCCAGCTTTGCCACCACTGATGTCACTTGCATTGTCCATCTTTTCCTGGCAAAGTCCTCAAAGCAGGAAGATCAGACATCTTAGTTCAGTTCTGTTCTGAACTCTGCTCTGAAAAGACATCTCTGCAATTTATTTTGTGCTTTCTTTTCTTTTGATTCATTTAATTTTATGGGGTTACCAGGTTGGTACCCTAACTCTTTAGCGTGGTTCATCTGTTCTTTTACACGATCTATTCTACTGCTGCCATTTTTCTATAAAGTGAAAGGATCACACATAGGCTTCTTTAGTGGCTTTTGTTTTAATTTAGGTCAGTCCTTCTCAGTGGTGGGTGAAAATCAATGTGCGGCCTAATGTCTTCTGAAGGGTGCATTCCTTATATTTTTTTTTTAATATTTTTCAGATCACTGTGGGAACTTAAAGGGGGCAACTGGAACTGGACTTTATCACAATACCTCTCTGGTTTGTGCTGCATAGTCGAGAATGGGAAACTCTCAAGCCAGACATGTAAACGCATGATCAAAAACAAACTCATTTTAGTATGGACAGTGATCTTCAAGCCACATCTGTACACTGGAAAGTTCAGGTTGCACATTTTCACACTCATCCAAAGGTATAAAGACACTACGGGACCACTGGTCCAGCCCTTCGGCATGATGACAGTTTCACGCACTACAGAAGCAATATTTCCTAGATAAGAAATTACCTAAAATGTACAAGTATAATGAAACAGTGGAAAAAATTACTTAAGAACATAAAGGTGAGGGTTGTTATACATATTTTAAATAGATGTTAAATTACTGAGGGAAGCCTGTTGCTTATTTTACACATCCAGTGTATCTGCTCCACTGGCCCATAATGCAGAAATGCCACTGAACATTACCCTGAAGTGAAGCAAGGGAACAAACAGAATGGAAAAAAGTAGAGAGATCCAAAGCAGGAAGATAGAAATGTGCAAAACCATCATTTATAATGTCAGTAAAAAGCTGGTCATGTGGTAGCACAAACAAGATGGCACTATCCACAAAACAAAACGGCACCATAACAACGTCACAAGGCATAACTATAGAAACAAGAACAATAATTTAAACAAAATTAAATTAAACACAACCCCCACAATAGGCTAAAATGAATCAAGATTGGCAGACGATAACACTATAAGTGGACATGTGAATGAGTGGACCCTGTGATGGGCTGGCATTTCATCCAGGACTGGTTCTCACCTTGAGTCTGCTGCTGAAAAGTAGGTTCTGCTCCTCCACAACCCTGAAAAGTGTGAGACAGGTTTGGGAATGGTATGCTGTTTTTTCTAATAACGTATATAATATGTTTTATAATGCATTTAATTTTCAATATGAGGAGGAAAGTATTTTGGGGTAAATAACCAGTGCGTACAATGATGTCTGACATTTGAGTTTCACCAGTACAAAGTCAGGGATATTTGGAGGGAGGGTTCCGCTAGTCCAGCAGCCCTGGATGAGCACCCAGATACTACAGAAATGGCAATGAAGTAGTTATGGAGAATGTTATTACTTAGGACATGCCTGTCTTAAGTAGGCAAACTGCTTCAAATCCCAATATGCATTCTTCAAATGAAAACCATGCCACTTTGTATTTCTGACTAGCATAATGCAGAACGGCTACTATTTGTGTGACGAACACGCTCAGATGATTTGTGTGAAACACTATTGCAGCCTTTTTTCTGATTTGTTTCTCTTTAAAGTGTGTGCCGGTCAAGGCTTCCTCCCCTCCGCCCCTGCACACTCTTGCTGACTTCTGGGAATTGAAGTCCTTTTGGTATTTGTGCCACAGTTTCAGCCCAATAACTGGCTTGTTTACTGAACACTAATAAACAGTAAAATAATAACCTAGCAGACAAACAATATTAATCACTTCACCTCTCTATTTTTATGAGCCACTGTAAACAACAAAATAACAAATGTGAACTGGTAACAAGATGGAGTTAGCCTCATGCAGTTGCCATCATGAACACAGTCAGTATGATGTGATCAGCAATTGCCATCACACTCTTTATCATTACTGTGGTGATGTCCTGCTTGGCAAGCAATAACGTTTGTTTGGGTCTTTGTTTCATATGAACGTCTCTGCCCTTTTTCTCAATTCTCCTGATTTAAAGAAGTCAACCTCCTCTTCTCTTTTCTCCCATACTCTCATCTTGCCCTGTCGACCCTGTCCAGTGTCTTCAGACTGTGGCCTTTCAGTCCTGCTTGTGGAGAGCTTTATGCAATCAGCTTAAATATGTTTTTGCAAGCTCAATACCAGGCAGGGAGAAATTTATAACATTATGATATGTTTTTAAAATAATTGTCAGCCTGTCCCCTTTTCATTTTCAGTCTTTCAGGGGGTCCATGGGGTTAACTAGGGTGCCAGATCCCATCATACCTTTCATACCTTGTTCATAGCCATCTAGATATTTTTTGCCAGAGGAATAACAATCTGTTGTCACTCCTAGCAATAATCCTAATTAGGGATCACTGTCCCAATAAATAAAAAACAGAATATACAAAGCTTTTATCATCTTCTACACAAATTTACACGATAGAAATGAATGATTGAATGAATTAATCATTACCAGTTTATTTACTGTAACTTTAGTATTTAACATATTTTACCAGTTTGCCAGCTAGTAGTTATTGCTTTTCCATTAGAAATTCCAAATACCTCTTAAGTTTAATTTTGTCCTTCCATAAATCAGGGGTTGTTCAGCACTAAATATGAAGGGTCCAGGGATAAACGACTAGGTGCATTCTGCTGAGGTAAGAGCTTGGATGTGTACCACAGCAGTCGCGATTTTGACTCTGAGGTCAAGGCCAGTTTTCACTTCTGCAAACTAAGAAAAACAAAGAACACTTCATGAGTTTTTTTTCTTGAGCAAGCTGCCAAACAGATAAAGTGAGCCTTTGTACCTCAGCCAGCATTCCTCCAGCAACATGTCAGACTCATGGAGACTCCAGCTGAACAGGCCGCTGTGACGTTCTGCTGTGAATAAAAATGAGAGAAAATGCAGAAATATTTGTTAGTCTCAGTGGGGTCAAATACAAATGTAGCAATGAAACTCTGACGAGTCAAGATCGTGATTACTGAGCTGACATGCTTTTACAGTCCAAGATCACATTTTCTTCCATATTGTAAATCACTTACACAGCAGCCCCTTTAAATTATTCTCTTTTAATCAGAACATCTACTTTGATTTAGTTAAAGAACTATAGCTTTTAAGTTTTACATTTTCTTATTTTAGGGATGCATAATCCATTCATTAACTAGAAAGTGAAAAATAAAATAAAATCTTAACAAAATAAGACTTTACATTATATTTTAATAGCTAAATTAGATTATACTTGCTGAACAATGACAATAGCAGACATTCAACCCAAAACAGCTCATCGCTTTCTGTTCATACGGTATTTGCAAATGAACGTCAAATAGAGATTCGAATGGCCCCTAGGCGTTATTTTCAAGGGCAACCTGTTTGATGCTATAGATCAGCATAAGAATTAATAGTGTTGAAGTGAAACTGACTCTTAACTGGTTTCTTTCTATAGTGGATTCAAAAAGTACACAGACCCCTTCGCTTTCTGCACATTTTATTCTGTTACAGATTTCATATTAAATGGATAAATGTGCCAGTTTTGCCCATCACTCTGCACTCAAAAACCCATAATGACAAAGTGAAAAAATTGTTTTCAGAAAGGTATGCAGATTTATTAAAACTCAGAAATTTAATTTTAAGTATTCAGACCCTTAACTCAGTGCTTTGTAGAACCCCCTGTGACAGTAATTGCAGTTTTGAGTGTTCAATTACAGCAATTACAGCTTTGAGTAAGTGTCTACAAGCTTTACATTTGTGGATTTGGGCGATTTATCCCTGGTAGATCCCTTCAAGGTTCAATCGATTGCATGGGATGCATCAGTAAACTGCCATCTTCAGGTCTTTACTGGGTTTAAGTCTGAGCTTTGTCTTGTAGCCACTCGAGCGTTGTCTTGACTGTATGCTTTTGGTCATTGTCGTGGTGAAAAGTGAACTGTTGCCCCAGTCTGAGATTGCGTGCACTCTGGAGGAGGCTTTCTTCAAAGACCTCTCTGTATATGGCTGCATTCATCCTTCCCTCAATTCTAACCAGTCTCACTGTCCGTGTGAAGTACTCCCATAGAATAATGCTTCCACCGTCATGCATCATCATAGGGCTGGCATTGAGCAGTGCCTGATTTTTACCAGACATAGCGCTTGGAGTTCTGCCCAAAGAGTTACATTTTGGGCTCATCAGACCAGACAATCTTTTTTTCTCATGTTCTCAGAGTCTTTTAAATGTCATCATATGCCTTCTGTACAAGAGTGACTTCTATCTAGCCACTATACTACAAATGCATGTCTGATGGAGAGTTACTGAGATGGTTGTCCATCTGACAAGTTCTTCCATCTCAGAACAGGACATCTGAAAACTCTGTTACAGTGATCATTGGATTCCTGGTCACCTGCCAGACTAAGACCTTGTCCAGCTTTTTTTATTTCGGCCAGATTGTTAACTCTAGGAAGATTTCTGGTGGTTTCAAACTTTTTCCTTTTCACAAGTATTGAGGCCACATTCAAAGCTTTAGAATTGGTTTTATGCCCGTGCGCTGATCTATCCATCACCACCGTTTTATCGCAGAGGTCTACAGAGTTCATCAGATTGCATGCCTTGGTTTTTGCCCAACATGCAGTGTGAATTGTGGACCTTATATACACAGATGTGAGTCTTTCTAAACAATGTTCAATCAGTTCAGTTTGCCACAGGTAGACTCCAATAAAGTTCTAGAAACGTCTCAAGGATAATTAAAGTAAACAGGATGGACCTGACCACAACTTGCATTGCCACAGCAAAGGGTCTGAATACTTAATGCAGTTTTTGATTTTTAAGTAATTTCCAAATCTTACCGAGAACATGTTTCATTTTGTCATTATGGGTTATTGAGTGTGGATCGATGGGCAAAAATGGCAAATTTATCCATTTAAAATCCATTAAAGATTTCTTCAGCCATTCTGGAACTGAAAAATCCTTGTAAGGAAAGCAATCTTTGAGAGATAGCTGATCGTGTGACATTTATTCACTAGTGTTAGTAATCGCACAGCATTTAAATTTTAATTACTGTATCCTTAGTTGTCTGAATGGGCCAAAGAACTATGAGATGCTTGAATAAGGGATTCGAGTTCTTTAAAAATACATAAGGCATTAGATGAAAATGACAAAAAAATGCTAATCTTGTAACAGGAAAAAATCATTTAGTTAAGCTTTAGGTAAATCTCATTTTGTCTATGATAGTTTAATGTCCGAGTTTGATTGAATTAGTTCTTAATGTTTCGAGGAATGATAGTTTTGCTTACTGATCATGACTGATGAAACCTATGAATAGAAGACATTTCAATAAAGAATTGTTATATAGTTCACAATTAAAATTCATACCATATTCCATTTAAAACAAGAACAGAAAGAGAAGAAGCCAGAAAATAGGACAAATTCAAAGACAGGTAATACTTACTAAAAACTCTAACAATCAATGATTAAGCACTGCAGTGATTATCAACTGGGGGGGTTACAGCTCACTAGGAGACCCCAGTAACCTTCCATGGGGTCATAAGCTGTCTGAAAATAAATATGAAACAGCAAAACACTTAAATCACTAAAATCAAGCTACAAAAGGGCTGTCAGGCATATCTTTTTTAAAATGGACCTCTTTGTCAATATTTGCAAACAAGTTACACAGGGAGCACAATGACCATTAGTTTTACCAAAGACCACCTTTGAGATGCTTTTCATATTGTCACACACATGTGCTTGGGAGACAACTTGAGGGCCCATCCAATGGTAACTCCAACCCAAGTTGAGGGTTGGCACTGTTGTCTAATGTTTCTCCTTCCTTCTATTTAGCAGATCTGACGACTGGCAATGTGACAACAACTGGCATTACTTCCGGGTCCCAGTTCGCTGAACCCACCCCTTCTATCTTAGCTCCCTCTTAAGGGGTCACACCACCATCTTGAGTCAGACTGCTTTGGGACTTGTGTCTGGAAAGATGTCTTGTCAACAATTTAAACTTGTTTTTGTTACTTTCACCAAATATATGGGGTTTGCCTTAGGTGCCCCAATTCTTTATTATCTCTTTTTTGTATTTATTTCTTACAATATATAGATTGTATTCATGTATAGTTTATCTAGATTACATTTACACCTAACATTAAACTCCATCTCCAGTGTCCTCTTCATATCCGCACAGAGATCAGATGGACTCCCCACATGCGCACAGCAATTTGGGGTTCAGTGGTCACTCACATCTGCACAGCACAACAAGTTGTAACTACTAACCTGTAGTTAGAATGAGATGTGGCTTCTCGTAATGATCCACCATGCCACCCTGCCATAAAGAACTTAAGAGTTTTAGCTTAATGTCTCATGAAGGAACTTCACACACAACCTTTCTAAAGCCATCCAGGTGTCGGGACTGGCCATCTCTCCATGACTGACTGCTGCCACCACCTTATATGATGCTTTTGTCTTTCAGGTTCACTTAATTGTTGAGTGTGGAGAGAAAATGTGGCCATCGATCATTAGAAGATTAGAACACTCTAAACGAAAGCAGGCCATTCAGCCCAACAAAGCTTGCCAGTCCTATCCACTTATTTCTTCCAACACTACTTGGTAGCTTATTCCAAGTGTCTATCATTCTTTGTGTAAAGAAAAACTTCCTAATGTTTGTGCAAAATTTACCCATAACAATGGAAATGCTCCAGTGCTGAATCCAGAAGATAGCAAAATAGCTTTTGTAATTATGTTATGAAACGAGGTGTGCAGCAACTAATTCTGCATTTTAAAAATCTCTTTCAATTTTTTATTTTCAGAAATATGTAATCATGTCATGCTTAATTTAAAAAGTAACACTTAAGCCAAGTGAGTATGAGTAGCTTTTGTTATGATGAAAAATATCCGTAGTGACAAATTTTGTATTTCGTTAATTGCTGCTTATTTTTCATCCCTAAAAAATGCATACTCATCTGTTATAATTAAGAAATTAATGCACTAGTAAAAAATAACTTTTATTTAATAAAAAAATACAGGCTGTTTTTGAAATGACCTATTAATTGTATATTGCAGTTTAAAAAGCACAGTCAGTATAATAGCTTTAGCACCAAATATGCTTTTATTAATAAATGTAAGTTCAAAAAAAGGCACCATTGTCAAGACTGCAGCAAAAGCACAAGAGAGGAAATGTCATGGCCTGCACTAGGTGGGGGATGGGGATTGGCTGCTCACATGATCTCATGGTACACTGGAGGACCATAGAGGAATAAAGGCTGAGGACCACTGCACTCCAAGGCTCATGGTGGTCCTGCAGCAGTGATATCATGTTGGCCCACCCATAAAAAAACAAGAATGGTGGAACGTTTAAAGACACAGTATGTCAATGGTGCGTTACAGACGGGGATTTTTTTTTTGCCTCATCTTGTTTTTATTTTCTGTTTTAGTGTTATTTTTTCTGTGTTTGAATGTATATGTTTTTATGTTGTTTCTGTGAGTATTGTTTATTTTTTGTTAATTATGTACTGTTTCTTTAAAGTGGCACCCATTCCTTGTTTTCTGATTATTGAACCCCAGGAGGTGGGGCCACCCTGATGGTCCTGCTCTGTCCTTCTTCTGGCTGTTTGGATCAGACATGGAGAGGTCTGACAGTGCATCATTGAATGCTGTAGGAGTCTTTGTGTGTGAGTATTGATTTTTGTTGGGTTTATTAAAATTGTCTTGATTTTTTTTTTGGATTTTGTCTTTGGTTAATTATAGCGGGACTTGTTCACCTGAGAATGCCTTTAAGGCAAATTCTTTTTTGCTCTTTTGAGCATTTTCTTTTATTTTTTCATTTTGTTAAATAAATCTTCAATCTATAAATATTTTTTTTTGTGACCTGCCACTACAAGCCAGAGGTTTACAGTTTCTCTCCTTTGTGGGGCATTTTTGAGTTATTTTTTGAAACTTTCTTTATATTTATAATTTATAAACGTTAGCTCCCCTTTGTTAGGTCTGTGTAGGCTGAGACCAGCAGGTATTAGGTGGGGACTGGCTGATTCTGGAGCCTCTTCCTCCGGGATGAGCCTTCTCTGTTGGCGGCCTCACACATTCTTTTCATCATACTTCAGACTAACACACAACAATTAATTATAAGCAATAAACATAACAATGTAAACATAAAAATATAAAAATACTTAAAAAAATAAAAAACACAAGCCAGGAAATAATTCCTGACTGTAATATAATGACTATACCAGGGGTCCTCAATTCTGATCCTGGAGGGCCGCAGTGGCTGCAGGTTTTCATTCTAACCCTTTTCTTAATTAGTGTTTTTGCTGCTAATTAACTTCTTTGGAATTAATTTTAATTGACTTGTTTTTTGCGATTTCTTTCCCTGAATTTCTTCATCGTTCCTCTGAATTGCTTCATTTCTTTCCTTAAACGGTACCCAAACAGAAATAAAATGTGAAATGAGTGAGCCAACAGCAGACCAACTAAGTCAGGGCCTCAAACTCCAACCAATTTCATTCCAACCAGTTGCTTAATCAGGCTCCGAGTCTTGCTGTTAATTAAACCCATTCTTTAATTCCATGGCTTGTTGATGCTCTCATTGTGTAATAGCAGGCATTTCTGAAATTGTTGATTTTCTCTTTTCTAAGAGCACACTGTTAAAATATTTTGTGGACATTCCTGAGACCTTCATCTTTCTTTATTTTCAGGTATTGTATGATGGACACAGTTTACTAGTCATATTTTGGTTCGTTTTGCATCTCATTATTGTTTAGCAGCTAATTAAGAAAAAAGAAACAATTAAGGGGTCTGAATCTTCAAGAGCAAATCAATTAAAATGAATTCAAACAAAGTTAATCAGTAGCAAAAACAGGTCACTAATGAAGAAAAGGGTGCAACCACTGTGGCCCTCCAAGACCACTGGACTATACAGTATGTGTATCAGAATGGGTATCTAGCAGCACAGGACCCCCAATCTAAATGTCTTTGCTCCCTTCTTCTTTATCCTCTACATCCAATATCATCAATTAGTTTCTCTGGCCCTAAGTCACCCATCTAAAACACTTTTTTCAGTTGTATTAGAATTGTGCAAAATTTATAAATATCAGGCATCTATAAAATCACAACTTGCCGAGAGTTTGAAAGGAGCAGATGTTGCATTCATGTTAACAAGGCACGTTACAAAATTCTTGGTGAAAATAAATAAGTCATCTTAGTGACAATTCACAATTCCCAACAAGGTCAGTCAGTCAGTCATTGATTGTCCAACTCGCCATATCCTAACACAGGGTCACGGGGGTCTGCTGGAGCCAATCCCAGCCAGCACAGGGTGCCAGGCAGGAACAAACCCCGGGCAGGGCACCAGCCCACCGCTCTCAACAAGGTAATTAAGTAAATGAAATGATTCCTGCTTCAGCTATAAAGTTAGTATCTGGACGTAGTAGCATTTCTAAAGCAACAGGCAAAAATGGCTTGAAAGTGGCACTTAGCGCAAACAGGGCAGGTGTGCAAACAACCACAAATGCTCACACACGTATCTGTTGTTTCTCTCCAAATTCTGCTCCATCAGAATAGGGCAACTAAATATACAATTGCATCAAGTTAGTGTTGTCTGTGGGTTCATCAATGGCTCCCTGATATATAGTCAGCCTGACTGACACCATCCATCTCCTGAGTTTGAATAGTCTCTGCCAAACAGCTGCAGCTATCAGAGGTACCTGTTTAGCAAATTCAGTAACTTTATCCAATGGTTTAATATTAGCAAGCTTCAATAAAACGCCAACAATGCACTCTTTTAATACCCCTGCATAAGTGAAAGCTTTATTGTGCTTAGTCAGCATCCATGTAGCTTGGAGGGAAGCACTTGTTGGCTAGTCAGCAAAGTGATGGCATTATAAAGACATGCTTTTTGACCCATTCATCATTAAAAGGAAGATTCTTGGAATCAATTTCCCTTTTCTTTCATTTTGACAGAGACATATTTACCAGCTAACTTGTAACATGAACTTTGAATGTTACTCGCCAATCAGTAAAAGTTAAATGACTATGTACAACCATTGTGGAATTTCATGACAAAGAAATATGAATTTAAACAATTGAATGTGCTCATTTGTAAAGAATAAAGCGTATATTAATTTGGTGTAACATATGGTTGGAGACTAGTTATCTTGCGTACTTATATATATAACAGGCTTGGACTAACTTAACATGTACCAGTATGAGATGGGCGACTGGATGAGAGTGTTCAGGAGTGAATGAGGGAATGTGCCTGTTAAAGTGTGTCAGTTGTTTTTGTTTATGTGTGTGCGCGGCCCCAAGAATATTTGTTTTGTGAGAATTTGTACCAAAGGTTAGATCTATTTGATGACCCCCGCTCTACATGTTAGAGTTCAAATACAATTCTCAAATGACTCTGAGGTGTGTAATGGAGGAAATACAGAGACATGGAGGATGACTTTACACAGTGAGGCAGGCTGAATGTTCTGTAGCTAAGCATTACCCAACTCAAACATATTCTGATTGACTTCAGGAAGAGGAAGGGAAGGTGTCCAAGATATATAAATAACCGGTGGTGCAGCTGGGCAGAAATATTGATTGGCATGTAAACAATTAAGCCATATACTATACAAAAAAGGGCCTGACTTTATTTTCTGAAGAGGCTCGGGTCCTTTGGTGTGGATGGACCATTCCTGCCTTCTCTCCATGTGCTCTGTTACTTAGTGGGCAGTAGACTGAGAACAAAAGATGACAACAAACTTAACCAGTTCTTGGTGCTAGACTGTAGATGTAGTAGCAGACCAAACGAACACTGGCCAATGTGATAGCAATCCTGAACAATGTCTCACACGGTCTGCATGACACTGGTCAATCTGAGGAGCCGCTTCAGCTCCTGACTTACTCTACCATGGGGTTCTAGAAATGTAACCTTAGGTGCCATTAAGTATTAAAACATGATATCTGGCCTGGTGATTTCTATCTATCTATCTATCTATCTATCTATCTATCTATCTATCTATCTATCTATCTATCTATCTATCTATCTATCTATCTATCTATCTATCTATCTATCTATCTATCTATCTATCTATCTATCTATCTATCTATCTATCTATCTAGCGTAGAAGATGCCCGGACACAGACAGACACTGAGACAGTCAGAAGTCCCAAAACACACACGTTTTATTTTCTTTACAGCACACACAGTGCACAAACCACCAACAGTGCTCAAATACTGCTCAGTCCTTTTCTTCTCTCTCTTCTTCTGCCACCTCTACTCCTCTCCTCGCAAGCTCCATCTCCTTCCTCCCGATTCCGGCTTTTCGAATGGAGTGAGATGGCCCCTTTTATAATGAACCCAGATGTGCTCCAGGTGCTCCCTGATGGCCTTCCTGCAGCACTTCCTGGTTTGGCATTAGTGCTGTGGTCCATGGCTCCATAATCCTCTGGGTGCCCCCTGGTGGTGGCCACGGACCCCAACAGGGTTGAGCTTCCCAGCTCCGATCCTGTGGCCTTGATGCAAACCAGGGCGGTTGCCCTCTCATGTCCCGGGGGAGGTGTTGTCCCTCTCCCAATCTTTTCGCTCTCCAGGGGTCCCAGCTGTCCGCCATACTATCTATCTATGTATAATTTCACAATTTATAATAAGTATGCAGATAATTATACCATTCAATAAATCTATACAGGACACTTGAATATGCTGCTAATAGACTATGAGCCTATGAGACAAATTGCAATGTTCAATTAACACAGACAAAAATCAAAGTACAAAATGTATCAGCGGAACAGAAGCAGATGCTCAGGAAAGTGACATTACTTATGCCAGACAGGTTTCTACCTACAGTTGCTGTGAGCTGCTCCAGATGAGTACAGTCTGTAACAACACTGACAGTATCTGTTTGCAGAGGATGTGTGTGGTTTGATTCCGTGATGGCAATTCACATTTAAATATTACCGGACTTCAGATTATTTCTGATCATTTTCTTGTTACATAATTCCTAGATTACTCTTACAGTAAACTATGAAATTTTTAACTAATTATATTAAATGCATAAATACATATATCCCTTAATTATTATTTCCTTATTTTATATTACAGTCAGAACAGATGTCTTACTTCTTTGATTTTGATCTATAAAGAAGTAAATTATTAGTCTATCTGTGGCACCTCTCCAAAATGCTTTTCTTTATACAGTCATTAGACTAAAGATGGTGAGTGCTCTGATCCTTTTTAATCCTTCACTCAAACAGATAAACACATAAGGCCTTAATGAAGAAAATTAGATCTGATTGAAGAAATTCTACTAAAACATCTCAGTTTTTCTTCATATTTTAGACTATAAATAATTCATTTTTAATAAAGTCATCTCCCATGCTCATTATATACTGAATTAATTTAAATTAAAAGCAACTCAGAAAACGATGTGCTATGGCAACCTTTCAGTTCAACAATGTTTTAACTCCCAATCAAAGCTTTGTGCATTAATTGCTCTACTTTTCCATTTTTCATCTTGGAACATGAAATATTTCTAAGGCAGATTTTCTTGTAAGGCTAAAGCAGTTTGGCATTTGGATACTGGTGATGGGCCATTTCCCATCTTTAAAGGAGGGTTTGCCTCTGACTACTCAGGTTTTCCTCTTGTGACCCAAAGGCATGTGCTTTAGGTTAATTGATGACATCAAACTGGTCCTGTGTGTGTAATGGTATGGTGCTGGGTCTTGGTCACTACCACCACAGGCTTTGCCCAATCCCAGGACTCCAGTGCCAAATAGATAGATAGATAGATGGCTCTGAGGCTAGGGATCTGCACTGGCAATCAGAAGGTTGCCAGTTCCAATCCCATAAATGTCAATAGAGACTCTGCTCTGTTGGGCCCTTGAGCAAGGCCCTTAACCTGCAATTGCTGAGCACTTTGAGTAGTGAGAAAAGCGCTATATAAATGCAAAGAATTATAAATAAATAGACACTTTATTTGTCACCAAGGGGAAATTAAAAATTCACAGAAACTCAATAAAAGTACAAAAAAAAATTATATACAGTATATATACAATATATATATATTGTCACACACGTGCGCATGGGAGGCAGCTATAGGGCTTGAGTAAGGGCAGTTCCGAATCATACCAGGACGTGGCAGAGTGTATTGACTCTTTTTCTCCCTTTTCTGCAGACCATTCATGGGAGATCTCACCTGGCCCTCTTGACGTCACTTCCGGGTCCGAGCCAATGGAAGAAATCCTTGCTGGCTCCAGCCCCTGTGATGTCACGTCCGGCCTCGAGCCTATGGCTGAAGACCTTCATGAGCCCAACTCCTTTGACCTCACTTCCTGTCTTCCCCTTTAAAAGCCTCCACCTTTTCCATGTTCCCTCAGTTCTGTTTTGGACTCAGTTTTGTACACAGCAGTGCTATCATTAATCTCGATTTACAGCCAGGAAACCAAATACACGGGTGGCTGACCCAAACCTTGCTATTTTGTGACAATATATACAGCAACCTACAGCAACACAGTACAAATAAACATAGGTAAACCCCAGACACACAGTTCCTTTCTTCTCCTTGTCTCTTCTGCCTCCACAAATCCCCCCCACCCTGAAACTTCGTCCTCCATCTCCCAACTCTGGCTCGCTCAATGGAGTGAGGCGGCCCCTTTAACAGAATTAATAGAAGTGCTCCAGGTGTTCCACAATCTCCTTCTGGCTGCACTTTTGGGTGTGGTGGCAGCCCTGCAGAGGAGGGCTCAGCCATTCGCTGTCCGCCCCCTGACAGTGGCCATGGGCCTGTAGTAAGCTGACCTCTGTCGTCCCAGGGAAGGTATTGCCCCATGCAAGCTCTTTCCCCCGGTCCTTCTGTTACAGAGGCGTCCCAGACAGGTAATAATCCCAGTTCTCTGTTACACTATATATATATATATATATATATATATATATATATACAGTATATAACAATGTATTGCAGGCTTACATTCAAAGGCACTAACATTTGAATACAGCAAGTGTAGCTTGTTGTGTCCACAAACCCAACATTTACTATCTAACATATTATAATGCTGCACACCATGACATACATATCAGTGTTTCTTATAGAGTACAGGAGAAAATACAGTATATGTTACACAGTACAGAGCAGTACAGATGCACCATATTTTTCACTGCTCATAATTGAGAAGTTTGGAGTTCAAACTCTGGCCCCGTCACTGTTTGCTGCAGTTTTCTCCCATGTCCCAAAGGTGTGCTTGTTGACATAACTGGTGAGTCTAATTTATCTCAGGACAGCACAATAGCTTAACAGTAGCACTGTTGCCTCACAGCTTCAGGTGCCTAGGTTTCAAAGTAGTCATGGTATAAAGTTTGCATATTCTTCTTGTATTTATGTGGATTTTTCTCTAAGCACTCAGTATTTCCCCCAATGTGTCTGGTTAATTGGTGCCTTTAATTGTCTCAGTATGAGCCACAGTGTGCATTTGAGTGTTAAGGTGTTGCTATCGCTTTACTTGCTTTACTTCCACAGTTGCCAGAATGATCTTCAGCTCCCCACCTAAATCTGAACTAACTGGATGTAGTAAATGGGTAGATTGATATCTATACATTATTATCCAATTTAATACCACCACTGACACCACAGAATGAGAATTCTAAATGGTGTATGCTTGGGGTGTGTGTGTGTGTGTCCTGCGGTGGGTTGGCGCCCTGCCCGGGATTGGTTCCTGCCTTGTGCCCTATGTTGGCTGGGATTGGTCCAGCAGACCCCCGTGACCCTGTGTTCGGATTCAGCGGGTTGGAAAATGGATGGCTGGATGATTGTAAAAGATTATTATGTACTAGTCATTTAGCCCGTTACAATAACAGGCGCTAGACCAGTAGTGCATAAACATTAGTAGGAACAGTCTATATTAAATGGCAAGGGACTTTGACCTCATTCTTTTTGTTGGTTGTATTTTTCTTTCTTTCAGCCTTTCTTTTGTTGATGTTTACTTGCTGAGCTGACCGTTCTTCGTGGGCTGCTGCCGTGTATTGTGTGCCTTTAATTTTCTGTGACAGTAATACTGTCTTGTATGTCCGCTGGCTTGTACGTCCGTAATATACCTTTAATTTTCTCTGGCGGTAATACAGGCGTGCGCGTCGGTAATATGCCTTTAATCTCCTCTGACAGTAATACTGGCTTGTATGTGGCTGTAATATGCATCATTGTATTGTGTACATTTAATTCCCTCTCGCAGTAATACTGATTTGTATTTCCGTAAAACACCTCTAACTTTCTCTGACAGTAATATCGCGCATTGCACCGTGCCCCACGCATGCGCACTTCACCAGAAGACACACACACACGGACACCTGGATGCACACAGGGATTTTATTAAAGAGGATTAACTAAAAATTCTATACTATTCCATCTACAGCTGTGTGATGTGCTGGCTTTGCAAAGTATCATGAAGCACTGGTCAAAAAAATGTTAATCTTAATAGGCCACAGGGAAAAATTTGACAAACAAGGTTTTTGGCAAACAGAAAATATGCTAAGGAAAAAGCTTTGGTGAATTTCGCTGATCACCACTAATAAAGATGCAATGACCGAAGTGTTCAAAATTATGAAGGTAGTTAGTAGTGACTGTTTGAAGCTAAATAGCATAAAAACTTTATAGGTTGATCAGGTCATCACTGGCATGTTTACACAGAAATTTTTACTTGCATCTAATCAATATATAACATGTCATCACTCTGTGGTGCCATTAGTGAGCAGAATTTCTTTCCTTGAAACATGTCTTTCTCCCCTGAAAAATCTCTGAACACATTTGCCATAACCTGGCAGTGAGACATTATATGCCATATAACAAAAGGAGACAAGGGGTTAGGGTTCCATTTCAAATTTCTATAACAAAATTAACATCATATATGTAATTCATATTTGTGCCGAGAGAAAGACATTACAATGACAAACTCATTATATTCTTTGGTAGAGCTGGCAATGTATCAATTTCCCCATATCTAGACATACTTAAATTGTGTATTTTTTTCTACTTTCTTGCCAGTCTTAAGGAGAATGTATGATATATTCGTTACTGGGCAAGTATTCAGCAGTTACAGAGTTATTTCTGTATTTGTTTTCATTAAGCTAACAAAATGTATTCACGAGATCCTGATGAATTTTATTTTGGATTGGAATGCCATGTTGAGTATAGTATAGTGAAGTGCATCATTACTTATAAATTAAGAATAAAGATGAACAGAAAAAGTACTGCTATAAATATTCAACTGCCTTGGATCAATTTAATGTACCAGCCCAGAACCTTCCCTTTTGTCTTATCTGATATGTGTCTAATATTTTTGTCTGTACAATATGCAGAAATACATACAGAGAGATATTCAGTATGTGCGCCTGTTCCTGTGCCCCACTTCCTTAGCTTTCTTGTCTCTTTCCTGCCTTTAAACTTCTTCTTTCTCCACCGCAGGTCACGCTTAATGATGACACAAGAGCAACAAATTGTACTTCTGATGTTCTTTTCTTTTTTGTGATCAATGTCTGGATGTGCATCAGTTTTATTTTAAAATATTGAAAATGTCTATTCTAGTGATGCAGTAATGCATTTTTGTTAAGTGCTTCTTGTTTTATGCTGGTTATGAAGTTGAGTAACACATCTCAAATTCCATCATCAATCCACCAAAGGTGAAATGTAAGAAACAAAAGCAGTGCTGACAAGGAAATGTCAAACAGTACAACAGTGCGTGGAGCCTCTCTAAACGGTCTGCACTGCATAATTTATGAAGTTCGTTATGCCTTGTCTACTGTGTAACATCGAGCCGTGGTGGAAAAAAGAAACAAAACTCTTACTAGTGGCTGAGTGCACCTAGGCCACCACTGAAGCAGAGAATGCTCATTTGAGTACCCTTTAATTTAAATAAATAGCTTTTTATTAAATATTGTCCTTATTCTGATAGTATATTTTTGGATGAGATGATTGTTTTTATAATTTTTCCTTCTATGTATTCATTTCATAAACTTGCTCAGTTAAAGTCAGGGTCACAGAGGGGTCCATTGCAGCAAAAGGTACTAATTTTAATTGTACTAATGAGATTGTTTATTGTGAGTGAAAAAAAATTACATACACATAGTAGTTGTATTATTTGTACAGTAAATTATAATAATACATAATCCTTGACAAAATAATCCCTCCATTTTCCGTGCTGTCATTTTGGAGGACAGGCATGCATGCTGGGAGCCAGAGACCCATAAAGCTGCAATGGGCACAAGTGAGAAAACATAATTGAGGAATACGTCGTGGCAGTGTGAGAAGTTTATGGTCATCATCCAGCGTCACAGCACATCCTTCCACTTTCTAGGGGAAATGTACCTGATTACGGAGTGAACTCTACATAGTAGGAAAACCCAAATAAAAATCAGACTAGAATTTCAAGTGCTGTGAAGTGATAGCTTTAACGGTTGTGGCACTTTGCTGGAACATTTAACATAATATCAATCCATCCATCATTTTTTTGGATCCATTTTTTCTATTAGAGGGCAGCATGTTAAAGCCAAGCTTGTCAGTGCTAGGAGCAACGCAGGAAGCCATCCCTATTCTGGATGCCAATCCGTCATAACACCTGAACAGACAACTGAACAGACGTGGTACAATGTGGACCTGGAGAAAACCCACACAGACATGGACTTTCTGGACTGGGGGACAATGTTTCACTAATTACAATTTTAACACGCTTTAAATTAGGTTTTGAATGTTTTTGAATGTTTTTCTTTTAAGGGTGGCGCAGTGGTTGAGCTGCTACCTAGCAGTTAGGAGACCTGGGTTCGCTTCCCGGGTCCTCCCTGCGTGGAGTTTGCATGTTCTCCCCGTGTCTGCGTGGGTTTCCTCCGGGCGCTCCAGTTTCCTCCCACAATCCAAAGACATGCAGGTTAGGTGGATTGGTGATTCTAAATTGGCCCTAGTGTGTGCTTGGTGTGTGGGTGTGTTTGTGTGTGTCCTGCGGTGGGTTGGCACCCTACCTGGGATTGGTTCCCTGCCTTGTGCCCTGTGTTGGCTGGGATTGGCTCCAGCAGACCCCTGTGTTCGGATTCAGCGGGTTGGATAATGGATGGATGGATGTTTTTCTTTTACATCCTCATTTATTTTATAAGTGTATGGTGTCATAGGGGCAGTATGACTGCATTAATATTAGCCAAAGTGGTGAACACGGCTGCAGTATAAGTTCTATTATAAACGTGTTTTGTCTAAATTGGGATGTTTTGTTTTGTGGGGGTTTCATTTCTGACCTCCACGTTTGTTCTTGGGTATTTTTTCTACTACTATTAATTTTTTTATATACTTGATGTTCTTCTGTTCTTTCCCATTCATGTTATCAGGAATGCTGGAAATAGTGACATCACTGGCATTTCCAGTTAAAATATGGCAGTGTGCAATAGCTTCAGTTTCCCTCAGTGGACATTTAAAACTTTATAAAACTTTAGAGGTAATTCACTTTTTTCCAGGTAGGTTGCTTGTATTGATTTCGCTCTCAGTTCTGTCTTTGACTTCATGTTTGTGTTTGCCCTAAAGTTTTGATTGTTCGGTTCTGATTATATATCTGGAGGTGAACTTTGGCTGGTCTGTGGCCATGTCTTTCGACTTTGCTATCATCTCCTGGTGTTCTTGCCAGCTCACAATAACTTTGTTATTTTATAGTGTCCTTAACAACGGGGACCATAACAAGAAATTAATCCACTGTAGGTTAAAAGATTACAGAACTGAATTTCTAACAAATTCAAACATTTTCTTCTTTCTATGCTAGCTGCACTGGGCACAAGACATCAACCAATTTTGAAGGAACATTAGTGCTCCACCAAAGGGTACACTTGAGCTCATATCCATCTTAGCTAATACCAAGACAATTGAAAGTCAGCCAACCATCATGTCTTTGGGATGTGGGATGAAGACATGGCTATACCCATGCAGACACAGGAGGAGACTAAACTCCAGATGTTTAGCCATGACTTCAGTTCTGATCTATACAGCACAACAGTGTGTTGCTGTTTCAGATATTCATTTTTCATTTTTATTAGCAATCATTTTTGAAACAAGCAAAGGGAATGATCACACACCCATACCCAGTAAGCAAGCCAAAGTGCAAACAAAGATACCAAAAACGGCTAATAAGAAGTCCATTATCATGGCTGCATGTATGTAGAATGGTATGAAATCTACTAGCATTTCGAATTCTGCATGAAGACTCACGTCCTGTTGATGAAGGTGAATATTGCTGTTAAGAGGTTTACCTTGATGCTTAATTAGGTTCACAAGTGATGAGGGTGAAAGTCCCTGAGATCTCTTCATGCTCAGCCACAGCACTAAGGATGTGGAACATTAATTACTTTACTCAGGGACCACAAGTGTGGGGAAGCACCTTCCAAGTACACATTAAGAGCCTCACTCAGGCAAGTGTTTCCTTCCAAATGTACTTTTGCACAATCATTTCCAGGCCTTCACTCCAACATGTAAAATCAGCAATAAGTTACCACATTTCAGATCTCTATCAGTCTTACTATATAAAATTAAGCAAGATTATTAGCCATGAATGCAAACCGTCTCTTCAAAATATGAAAGTGGGATTAGCTGGCTGGGCTTCCCAGTGAACACTAACAGCTGCTCACAGATATGTTTTTAGCTTGTATATGCCTTCAGATGTTTGAGCTATAGCATGCTATCAGATGAACAGTGTAATCCCCATGTTTCTGGTGTAATGCATGTTGCACTCATCCTCCCCTCCCTCTGAGATCAATAAAATGTCTTTTTCCTAGTGTTCTGTTAAATGATTGATGCTGTAACCCATGCAGTTTGGAATGCTGTCCCAGGGCATCCCATGTTAATCAGCTTTTACCTGAATGAACACAAATGTATTATTAATCAAGCACTTTGTATTATTATCTACAGAAAGCCAAATCCCAAGAACATGTGGTGAATGTTTTAGACATTCATGTTTTATTCATGATTTGGTTTGGAAATCAAAATCAGAGGCCTGAAGATGAAGGAAACTCAGGGCAGACGCTGCATTTACGGTGGACACAGCAAGAAAAACAATAAAAAATATGATTATTGAATTCCTATCTATCTATCTATCTATCTATCTATCTATCTATCTATCTATCTATCTATCTATCTACTGTATCAGTGTGTCTCCTACATTTACAGTAAAGGATCGAATCATACTGTACACCACAACTCTGCTAATGCATTCTGGAATGGATTACAGCTTTTGACCTGAGCTCCCAAACCTTACTTACACTACAAATTGCATTAAACTTTTTCTCAAGAAGCTCCGTAAGATTAAAAAAAAAAAAATGTAAAATAGAAAATTTTAATTATCTGAGAATGTAGATAAAAGGATTATGCAAAAATACATAGAATGCGTGCTGTCAAAGGATTTGGTCTCGTCTCTGTTAGCACCTTAATCGAGGTATAAAAAAGCAGATCAGGGTCCAGAGTTGAGTGTCTAATCTTTTCTTTCCTCAGACTACAGCCCCACCAGTATTAAAGGGTCTCAGCCATTAAATCACCCTCTGCAATTTCTCATAATAATAAGCTCTATTATACCTAATTTTATCACCTGAAGTTCAAAGCAGCAAATTATGCAACATGACGTGAACATTTTTTTGAGGAGAGTCTTACTGAAGTGATTGAGTGTATTACAAAATGTACAGAGTGACTTGCCTATGTTTTAAACTGCCACATGTAACCTTATGTTTAAAAAAGATTTATTTCTCAAACATTACTTCATAAGTATGGTATAACGACTGTTGCCTGGTGCCTTATTACAAAATCAAGTTAAACACAGCAGTTGAACGTCATCTCTTTATTACTCCCTGTTGGCGCCACACTGAGCCATTTGTGAACATTGGTTGACTTGGCATAATATGGGAGATATAAGAGAGATGCCAACATTTAATTAAAGAATTAATTTTTTAAAGGTGAATCTTTGAGGCAGAACAGAATAGAAACATATCTTTGCTAAGAAAGGTCTTTAGCCGTTCGAAATAATTCAACCAATATGAAACAGAAGAACAAATTCATTAGATAATTACACTGCCAAAAATGGCCCATAAATTTTGAGACTTAGAAGAGGGCAGTGAAACAGAAAAGACAAAAGACACCGCACTTAAATACGCCTCAGGTGAGTGCTGTGTAAGTGCAGTTGCTAAACAACTGAGTGTGGGGGCGTGACCAAAACCAATTTGCATACAGTAGGAATGGCTGAAAACAGGGGAAATGCAAGCAGAGACCATAAAGAGGCAGCTACTTTCCTAAAGGATATACCAGCTTTTTCATGTTTTAAGCTGTACTTTTGCGCCTTTCACCTCCACTCACCAATAGTCCTAGCCTCTGCTTCTTCTTTCACATGTGGTCTGAACCCCACTATGCAAATCTAAGCTGTCAAAACTGGGATTTGTGGCTGCACAGACACTATATAAAGTACATGCAAGCTTTGGTACATACTGTAGCTCAGGTCCTGGGCTTCACCTTGTGTTAAATATGCATTGTTGTCATTCCTGATCTCATTTGGTCCATGTTTGGAATTTTTATATGTTGATCTTTGTGTACTTATATTATTTCACATTGCTCTGGTACCTCCATTTTGTTTCTGTCTTTGCATGGCTACAGTCACGTTCTTTGTGGTTGCTATGCTTGATGAAAGTCGGATGACATACCAAGTCATCATGCTCTTCCTATGTAAGACAGTGTTGCCCAGCAACATGCATCTGAGCTCTAATTCTCTTCAAAAATATTTCTTAGGAGCTACTTAAAGGTAATTAAAACAAGGCAGTGAGAGAATTTTTGTCTGTGTATTTGGTTTAGCATCTCTAGTTTTTCTGTTGCTTTTCTTGTTATGAGGCCCAAGCCTGTTAGTTTGACAATGATATTGCCTCTTCCTCTTGGTGCTTTCATCTCCTGGATGATGCTTTCAACTTAGTCCTTGGGTGATTTTTATGAGATCTTTTACTAGTGATAAGGACTGATATGTGATCTGAGACTGAGCACAGTCCTACTATTACATCTACATGAATATTTGTAAGACACACTGTCATGATATTTCACTATTATACATTCTAAACTATTTGCAGTAAATATGCAAGTTGCATTTTGTGGATATTAAACAAGGCAGTTTTCTATTCTATTTGTCTCAAACAGAAGTTCACCTTCCCCTTGTAAAACAAAATTATCACAAAGAAAATGGTTGTTGTGATGTCATCCACCATACAATAAAGCTCAAACCCCAATAGGAATCCAAACTTTCCAGACACACAGTGCCTAAATATTTCAAGCACCACACAATGCTTAATCTATGAGTAATCTGGCTGAATAGCTACAATGTGCAATGAGAACATGCAGGTTACACAGAAGAGCAAAATCCAACCAAACATCTGATGTAGTGCAAAGCAAGTTATTGATTAGGAACAGCTTTAGATAGATAGATAGATAGATAGATAGATACTTTATTAATCCCAAGGGGAAATTCACATATATATATACTGATATATATTACAATTTAACAGTAAGGAAAAATGTCCATATTTGCAAAAGATAGACCAATACCTGATGCAATGAGAAAACAATTATTAATTGTAAAAACTAAGTATAAATTCTAGTTATAATTTACAAACATAGAGCAAATAGCAGAGAGAAAGATCCAGACATGGCCAACTGCACATACCCATGAGTTATGATTTGGATTTGTTTTTATTTTTTCCCATTTTCAACAAAACCCTAAACCAGACTTCAAAACACAAAAGTCTTAGAGAGCAATCTGCAGTCTTGGACATGGCATGACATGCGGCACCAACTTTTAAAGCATCACACCAATGACATCACCCCAACAACCAAGGGTCACAGCAGCCCAGCCTGGAGACAGAGGCAAATGCTATAACGAAATCTTAACGTGGTAAGTACAAAAAACAAAACAGAAATATAACAAAATTCAGCACAACTCCAGTGAAATGATATTGCAAGAGAACACTACCAGTAAATACTTTGGTGTCTAAAACCCCAAAAGTATGTATTTTGAAACCAGGAAAATGCTTTTACTGAATTAAATGGGATTTACTGTATTATTATGTAATATTTTTATAGACATACAGTAGATTCAAAGACTTACAAATCATGTGCATTACAGAAAAGGTCACATAGTCTCTCAGGTTTTTATTACTCTCTTTATATCTTGCCTGAAGACGGGGCCTGAGTTGTCTTGACAGCTAGCATATTGTAATCTTTTTAGTTAGCCAATAAAAGGTGTCATTTTGCTTGGCTTTTCTCTCTCTCTCTCTCTCTCTATATATATATATATATACTGTACATATATATATATATATATATATATATATACATACATACATTTATATATATATATATATAATAATAATAATAATTCATTACATATAGTGAGATACGCCCGAACACCACCAGACCGAGACCACTTCTTTATAAAAGCACACACGTTTATTTACAGTTCTCACACAGCACACAGTGCTCCCAGCACCAATTACCCCTAATACGGGCCTTTCTCTCACTACCTGTAGGCCACTTTTCCTCTCTCCACGGGAGCTTCGTCCTGCTCCCACTCCCGACTCTAGCTCACACACTGTAGAAAGGTGGCCCCTTTTATATTCACCCGGACGTGCGCCAGGTGCTCAATGATACTCTTCCGGCAGCACTTTCTGGTATGGCGGAAGTGCTGCTCTTGCACCCGGAAGCACTCCGGGTGTCCCTGGAAGGATTTTCCTCCATCTTTGCGGGTGTGGTGGAAGTGAATGTTTCCAGGGCTCTCTGAGGCTCGGGGAGGCCCCTGGAGGTGGCCATGGGCCCCAGTGGGTTTGAGCCTCCTTGCTCCTCTCCCGTGGTCCCCTCAAGATCCAGGGCGGTTGCCCCCTCATGGCCCAGGGGACGTATAAGCCACCTCCTGGTCCTTCCTTCCTTCCTGGTGTCCTGGCTGGGTCTGTCCCCCAGCCTCCTGTGACAATATATATATATATATATATATTCACGGCATTCGTAGTCTGTGTCACAATCTGATTGTATGGGTGGTTACCTACCAGGTAACGCTTGTGGTTGGCCAGCAATCTGCTAACATCCGCCACAGTGCCCTCAGTTTGTGAGGAGCAGATCATAGAATGGCTGAAATAGTTTACTGTCAAATAAATGCAAAGAGTACACGACACGTGTTTCGCCCTCATTCTGGGCTCATCAGGTGTACACACTCCACTGCACTCCCTCTCGGGAATCGAACCTCGGACGTCAGCGCCAGAGGCGATGCCCCTAACGTTGCGCCACGGCGTGTGGTTCGTTTATTTGACAGCATGTAGATCGGGGTAATTACATTCACGGCATTCGTAGTCTGTGTCACAATCTGATTGTATGGGTGGATATATATATATATACACAATATATATATAATATATATATATACTGTATACACTGCTCAAAAAAATTAAAGGGACACCTCTTAATCAGAGTATAGCATCAAGTCAGTGAAATGTCTGGGCTATTGATCTGGTCAGTTAAGTAGCAAAGGGGGTTGTTAATCAGTTTCAGCTGCTTTGGTGTTAATGAAATTAACAACAAGTGCACTAGAGGGGCAACAATGAGACTAGTTTTGCATTTGGCTATGGTCAGTGTCACTACTGGTAGCATGAGGCAATACCTGGACCCTACAGAGGTTGCACAGATAGTCCATCGTCTCATGAATGGCACATCAATACATGCCATTGCCAGAAGGTTTGCTGTGTCTCCCAGCACAATCTCAAGGGGATGGAAGAGATTCCAGAAGACAGGCAGTTACTCTAAGAGAGCTGGACAGGGCCGTAGAAGGTCCTTAACCCATCACCAGGACTGGTATCTGCTCCTTTGGGCAAGGAGGAACAGGAGGAGCACTACCAGAGCCCTACAAAATGACCTCCAGCAGGCCACTGGTGTGAATGTCTCTGACCAAACAATCAGAAGCAGACTTCATGAGGGTGGCTTGAGTGCCCGATGTCCTTTACTGGGCCGTGTGCTCACTGCCCAGAACCGTGGAAAAAGATTGGCATTTGCCATAGAATACAAAAATTGGCAGGTCCATTACTGGTGCCCTGTGCTTTTCACAGATGAGAGCAGGTTCACCCTGAACACATGTGACAGATGTGAAAGGGTCTGGAGAAGCTGTGGAGAATGTTATGCTGACTGTAACATCGTTCAGCATGACTGGTTTGGTGGTGGGTCAGTGATGGTCTGGGGAGGCATGTCCATGGAGGGACGCACAGACCTCTACTGGCAAGACAATGGCATCTTGACTGCCATTAGGTATCGGGATGAAATCCTTGGACCCATTGTCAGACCCTATGCTGGTGCAGTGGGTCCTGGGTTCTCCTGGTTCACAACAATGCCCAGCCTCATGTGGCGAGAGTATGTAAGCAGTTTCTTGAGGAAGAAGGACTTGATACCATTGACTGGCCCCCACGCTCGCCTGACCTAAATCCAACAGAACACCTCTTGGACATTATGTTTTGGTCCATCCGACGCCACCAGGTTGCACCTCAGACTGTCCAGGAACTCAGTGATGCTCTGGTCCAGATCTGGGAAGAGATCCCCCAGAATACCATCCATCGTCTCATTAGGAGCATAAAAGAAGAAGACTTTGTCAGGCATGCATACAAGCATGTGGGGGCCATACAAACTATTGAGTATGATTTTGAGTTGCTGCAATTAAATTTCAGCAGAATGGACTAGCCTGCCGAATTATTCTTTCAATTTGATTTTCGGGTTGTCTTTGAATTCAGCCCTCTGTAGGTTGATAATTTTCACTTCCCTCAAATGATGCGGGATCCTTTCATTCCTAACACAGTACCCAGTCCATATCAGTATAGATATCCAGCATGATTTTTTTCTCATTGAGATCTGATGTGTTTTCAAACTGTTCCTTAAAATTTTTTGAGCAGTTTATATACTGTGTATGTATGTTAACATGTATTAATCCTACTTACTGGGAATAAATGTACTGAACAGAGAAACAGAAAGAAAGAGAAAATAATCACCACATCCTCCATATTTAAATAGCAATTAAAAGGCAATAAAACTTGATATAAACTTTAACATCTGTTTCTGCCCTGCTTCACACTGTGGACTCACACAGCAAATCTGCAACCCCAACAGAACTGTATGGAATAAATAAGTACATTTTTTGTGGATGAATTAAATCATTACTACCCAATTTTCTAATGGACACTTCACTATTGATTTTTTTGCACTTAAATTACACTGCGGGAGTTTGACTTATTTTAATGAAGATTCTACTTTAAAATTGTTTACCTAGGAAATTATCCAGCAAGTCCCTGAAGACTCAGAAGCCTGAGACAACCTACAGTGAGATTGTGTTGATTGCAATAACATTTGTTTGGGGAAAAGCAACACAAGTTCGCCACAGCACATTATATTTATGTATAAAAAAACTCCTAAAATCACAAACTGTGGTCAGCCATAATTGGACTGGAAATTGAATTAAAAAAATATATGCACATGACCAGCACATGAAGTACTTTTTGTAATATTCAATAAGGCTACTTAATAATAATAATAATAATACACTTTATTTATATAGCGCCTTTCCCATGCTCAAGGCACTTCACAGAGTTTAAGAAAGAATGGCAGGGTATACAGTATATAGCATTGTACTAAACCAGATAAATAAATAAAGAAGAGTAAGATAGTAAACTCAGAGAAAAGCCTAACAGACAACATAATTGATGGTCTAGCACATACATACAGGTTACATTGGCATCTTGACAGAGAAGTAAACTGAGAGAAGGGTAATAAAGTCAAGTAGAGCTAAAAGCCTTCCTGAACAGATGAGTTTTGAGTTGTTTTTTAAAAGAATTCATGGAGTCAGCTGACCTGATTAATTTTGGTAGGTCATTCCAGAGTCTGGGCGCTATACAGCTGAAGGTCCTGTCACCCATGGAGTGTAGATTAGTGTGGGGCACAACAAGATTGCCAGAATCAGAGGACCTTAGTGGACAGGCAGGCACATAGTGATGGAGAAGGTCACTGATGTAGTTTGGTGCGAGGTCGTTTAAGGCTTTGTAGGTTATTAGTAGGATTTTATATTCGATTCTGTAAGACACAGGGAGCCAGTGAAGACGGAGCAGGATGGGTGTGATGTGCTCGCTGCTGCTGGTTCGAGTAAGGACTCTTGCAGCCGAGTTTGAATAAGCTGGAGCTGTGATATAAGATTAGAAGGGGCACCTGCCAGTAGGGAATTACAATAATCGATGCGGGATGTGATAAAAGCATGGACAAGTTTCTTAGCATTAGAAATGGAGAGGAAGGAGCGAACACGGGATATG
Source organism: Erpetoichthys calabaricus (assembly GCF_900747795.2). Classification (NCBI taxonomy): domain Eukaryota; kingdom Metazoa; phylum Chordata; class Cladistia; order Polypteriformes; family Polypteridae; genus Erpetoichthys; species Erpetoichthys calabaricus. Next base: position 70,220,375 of record NC_041398.2, read on the forward strand.
TTATGGAGGTGAAAGTAAGAAAGTTTCTTAATGTGATTTATGTGGGCGGAATAAGAGAGGGAGGAATCAAAAATGACACCAAGATTCTTTACAGTAGAGGCAGGTCTGATGAGATCACTGCCAAGATGGACTGGGAAGGAGCTCATTTTATTAAGTTGCACTTTAGTCCCAATTTGCAGGAGTTCAGTTTTGTTGCAATTTAATTTTAAGGAGTTCTGCTCCATCCAGGTATTAATTTCACTAAGGCAGGTTGTGAGCTGAGAAAGCTCTGATGAAGTTCCACTTTTAACACTGAAATAGAGTTGAGTATCATCTGCATAAAAATGATAACCCAATCCAAAGCTATGAATAATATGGCCAAGGGGAAGCATATAAATACAGAAAAGCAGAGGACCAAGGACTGAGCCCTGAGGGACTCCTTGTGTGACTGGCACTGAGCTGGATCTGCTCTTGCCAAGACTAACTCTTGCCTATCAGTCAGAAAGGATTTGAACCACTGGAGGGCAGTGCCAGAGATACCCACCATGTTCTCCATTCTGGACAGTAAGATGTCATGTCTGACTGTGTCAAATGCTGCACTGAGGTCTAACAGAATTAATATGCTGGTTTGTCCAGAGTCTGCTGTCATAAGCAAATCATTGGTTACCTGTAGCAGAGCAGTTTCACAGCTGTGCCGCGCCCTGAAACCAGACTGAAAGGGTCCAATCAAATTATTAGAAGTTAAGTAATTGGTGAGCTGGGAGGCTACAACACACTTTTGACAGAAAAGGTAAGTGGGAAATAGGCTGAAAATTTTTAAGATTGTCAGCATCAAGACCAGACTTTTTTAACATTGGAGTTACAGAAGTGATTTTAAAAGTGAGCGGCACAGAACCAGTGTCAAGGGATGAGTTTATTATTGTTGTAACAGTCGGCATTATGGCATGAAAGCAGGATTTAAGAAGTGTGGTGGGGATGGGTCAGTACACAAGTAGTCGGCCTCATCTTACAAAGCAGGTTATTAACAAATGCAGAAGTGACTGGTGAGAACTTAGAGAAGGAGCTGGATGGAGTGGGAAAACAGGGAGAGATATAAACAGATGATGTATTTATGTTAGTTGAATTATTTAGATCTTTAATTTTGTTACGGAAAAAGTGGAGGAATTTCTCACAGACTTTGGTAGAAGAGGTAGTTGGGCCAGATGCGGGTTGGAGTAGTTTATTAACTACAGAGAACAAAACCCTTGGGTTATTCTTAGTCTTCTACCTTTTAAATGTGTGCTGCTCATTTTGTCTCCTTTGCTGTGGTAAAATTTAATCTTCCAGATGTGGGTCGCCCATTGGAAAACAAGCTCATGATTTTGAGACTCACCTTACTCATTTGAAAAGCTCTGTGTTCAAAAATCCTCCCAATGGCTGTCTACTACACTTGTGTAGAAGTCAATGGATTTTGGGCTTTCCATAACTGGAGGTAGGAAAAGTGAATTCTCAATTTTGTATGGATTTCTTTCTCACTAAATGGTTGTTAGCACTTCTTTAAAGAGTGTATAATATGCATCTGACTGCATAAAGAGGCTGTAATTACATTAACCTATACTGACATTTTTATCCTGACTTGGCTAATGATTATTTAAAATTGCATGTATACAATGGTTTTGGGAAGAAGCAGTAGAAATAAAAAAAATAGTCTTCTTGGCCACTTACAGTGCTGTGTGATCTCAGTTGGGGTTGGCAGCCCCGCAGAATCATTCCGACTCATTGAACATCTGCTACACATGGCTAACAGCTTGGCTTACCATGATGTTTTGATTGGAAGTTGGAAGTTTATGTATATGAGATGGCAAGGGGTTAAAATCCCTAGAAATGCCAGCCTGACCATAAACCTCAAGTGTACCATTAGAGAGGCACTTCATGTGCTGAGCTGGCAACCTCAGCTCTCCAGCACTGAGATTAATACTCATCACACCACACAGCTATTCTTCTGTTGAATGGAGTAATATTAATGATTTAGCTGATTAGGAGAAGCATTAACAATTCAGTAATAAAAATAAGCAACAACTGTTTTCATATACATAAAGCAGTGGTCCTTTCCAATTTAAACAACATTATGGATGCAAAATTGACAATTTTTAATTCTAAAATGCATCAACACCTGTCTGCAATGTGAAAGCCACTGTAGCAGCAAAATGGCACCCTGTAAACATCACCACTCACTTCTTTGCTTCCAAAATGTCCAAGCAGGACGATCAATCCCTTCCTGTTTACAGTTCCAATGATAAAACGAGTTTCAATGTACTGAATGTGCTTACTCTGAACTATCTTAAAGACAGACCTCAGTATGTGGGTCTTGGGAACTGCAGGTCTGACATTGTGGTCAGCAACACAGGAGCGCCGCAGGGGACTGTACTTTCTCCGGTCCTGTTCAGCCTATGTACATCAGACTTCCAATACAACTCGGAGTCCTGCCACGTGCAAAAGTTCGTGACAACACTGTTATCGTGGGCTGCATCAGGAGTGGGCAGGAGGAGGAGTATAGGGACCTCATCAAGGACTTTGTTAAATGGTGCGACTCAAACCACCTACACCTGAACACCAGCAAAACCAAGGAGCTGGTGATGGATTTTAGGAGGCCCAGACCCCTCATGGACCCCGTGATCATCAGAGGTGACTGTGTGCAGAGGGTGCAGACCTATAAATACCTGGGAGTGCAGCTGGATGATAAATTAGCCTGGACTGCCAATACTGATGCTCTGTGTAAGAAAGGACCGAGCCAGTTATACTTCCTTAGAAGGCTGGTGTCCTTCAACATCTGCAATAAGATGCTGCAGATGTTCTATCAGACGATTGTGGCGAGCGCCCTCTTCTACGCAGTGGTGTGCTGGGGAGGCAGCATTAAGAGGAAAGACGCCTCACGCCTGGACAAACTGGTGAGGAAGGCAGGCTCTATTGTTGGCATGGAGCTGGACAGCTTGACATCTGTGGCAGAGCGATGGGAGCGCAGCAGGCTCCTGTCAATCATGGAGAATCCACTGCATCCACTAAACAGGATCATCTTCAGACAGAAGAGCAGCTTCAGCGACAGACTGCTGTCACTGTCCTGCTCCACTGACAGACTGAGGAGATCATTCCTCCCCCAAACTATGCGACTCTTCAATTCCACCCAGAGGGGTAAACGTTAACATTATACAAAGTTATTGTCTGTTTTTACCTGCATTGTTATCACTCTTTAATTTAATATTGTTTTTTTGTATCCGTATGCTGCTGCTGGTGTATGTGAATTTCCCCTTGGGATTAATAAAGTATCTATCTATCTATCTATCTATCTATCTATCTATCTATCTATCTATCTATCTATCTATCTATCTATCTATCTATCTATCTATCTATCTATCTATCTATCTATCTATCTATCTATCTATCTATCTATCTATCTATCTACTCTGAAGCCCAGTCCATAAGCCCAGCAAAACAGCAGCCACAAGCCTTCTGTCATGGTTTCACATGGGTCTCTTTCTGATCTTCTGTTATTTTTTTGTCTTTGTTTTGTGTGTTTTTTTCTTTTTCCTTGTTGTGATCTGCTGGGCTCCACAAACCCAACAGCAACTCTTATCTTATAATACTGGCCTCAAAGCACCAGAGACACCTAGCAATAATAAGAACCTTACCCCCAAAATCTAGGAGCAGGCTTGAACCAGCCCAACAAAAATAGTAAAAGCTGCAATATTCAAAAATCACAGAAAGGGAGAGGATAACCATGCAAAACCCCTGGTCCTCATTAACAAAGCCATGATTCTTAATATTTGAAGAATTTATTTACCAAGTTGTTTTAAAAAATGCAAAACAAGATCAAAAGCACAAACTAGTTGAAAATATTATATCACAAAAAGGTACCTAAAGAGCAAAAGCAGCCCATAATTCCAAATGTTTATCTTTAAAACAAGCTGAAGTACAAAAAACAGAAAATCAGAACAAAGTATTAACAACAGTTGAAAAATCAAAAATAGAAATGAAAGACAGAAGTAGGAACTAATGTCATCGCAACTGGGTCCTCAAATAGGACTGAGATGGCTCCCCAGCTCAGCCTTAGGGAACACGTAGACACATAGATTGATATCTCTTGCACTACGTATACCTTCAATACCTTTCCTTGGGTATCTTTGTGTATCTGAACCTCCCTTTTATTGCATTCTCTGTGTCAAGCACGTTCCTGTAAAGCCTGCCTCTTAGACTCTGTCATTTTGAGGCTCCTTGCTTGCCTCCTGTCCACTTTTATACTTCCCATTTTTGAAGGTGACTCTCAGCATGTCTCTTATGCCTTTACTCCTCTTCAAGTGTCTCACTGTTGCACTTTTACTTTCAATCACGTCACCAAAGCCTAACTGTCAAATCAAACCAAAGTCAAACTAACCAATCAGATTGTTCTGAGGGACTGGACACACACACACACCCTCACACACATACACACAGATTTTAGCATTTTATCATATTGTACATTATTAGAACATTAGAACACTCTAGATGAGAACAGGCCATTCAGCCCAAAAAAGCTTGCCAGTCCTATCCACTTATTTCTTCCAAAATACATCAGGTTGAGTTTTGAAAGTCCCTAACGTCTTTCTGTCTACCACACTACATGGTAGATTATTCCAAGTGTCTATCATTCTTTGTGTAAAGAAAAACTTCCTAATGTTTGTGCGAAATTTACCCTTAACAAATTTCCAACTGTGTCCCCGTGTTCTTGATGAACTCATTTTAAAATAACAGTCTCAATCCACTGTACTAATTCCCTTCATAATTTTAAACACTTCAATCATGTCACCTCTTAATCTTCTTTTGCTTAAACTGTATAGGCTCAGCTCTTTTAATCTTTCCTCATAACTCATCCCCTGTAGTCCTGGACTCAGCCTAGTCGCTCTTCTCTGGACCTTTTCTAGCACTGCTATGTCCTTTTTGTAGCCTGGAGACCAAAACTGCACACAGTACTCAAGATGAGGCCTCACCAGTGCATTATAAAGGTTGAGCATAACCTCCTGTGACTTGTACTTCACACATCGTGCTATATAACCTAACATTCTGTTAGCCTTCTTAATGGCTTCTGAACACTGTTGGGAAATTGACAGCTGAGAGTCCACTACGACTCCTTAATCCTTCTCATAAGGTGTACTCTCGATTTTCCGACTGCCCATTATGTATTCAAACCTAACATTTTTTACTTCCTATGTGTAATACTTTACATTTACTGACATTAAATTTCATCTGCCACAAATCTGCCCAAGCCTGTATGCTATCCAAGTCCTTCTGTAATGATATAACGGATTCCACCTATCTTGGTATCATCTGCAAATGTAACCAGCTTGTTACTTATATTCCTATCTAAATCATTCACAGTGCATCACTTTTTCCACATTTTGTTATGTTACAGCCTTATTCCAAAATGGATTAAATTCATTTTTTTCCTCAGAATTCTACACACAACACCCCATAATGACAACGTGAAAAAAGTTTACTTGAGGTTTTTGCAAATTTATTAAAAATACAAAAATTGAGAAAGCACATGTACATAAGTATTCACAGCCTTTGCCATGAAGCTCGAAATTGAGCTTAGGTGCATCCTGTTTCCCGTGATCATCCTTGAGATGTTTCTGCAGCTTAATTGGAGTCCACCTGTGGTAAATTCAGTTGATTGGACATGATTTGGAAAGGCACACACCTGTCTATATAAGGTCCCACAGTTGACAGTTCATGTCAGAGCACAAACCAAGCATGAAGTCAAAGGAATTGTCTGTAGACCTCCGAGACAGGATTGTCTCAAGGCACAAATCTGGGGAAGGATACAGAAAAATTTCTGCTGCTTTGAAGGTCCCAATGAGCACAGTGGCCTCCATTATCTGTAAGTGGAAGAAGTTTGAAACCACCAGGACTCTTCCTAGAGCTGGCCGGCCATCTAAACTGAGCGATCGGGGGAGAAGGGCCTTAGTCAGGGAGGTGACCAAGAACCCGATGGTCACCTCTGTCAGAGCTCCAGAGGTCCTCTGTGCAGAGAGGAGAACCTTCCAGAAGGACAATCATCTCTGAAGCAATCCACCAATCAAGCCTGTATGGGAGAGTGGCCAGACGGAAGTCACTCCTTAGTAAAAGGCACATGGCAGCCTGCCTGGAGTTTGCCAAAAGGCACCTGAAGGGCTCTCAGACCATGAGAAAGAAAATTCTCTGGTCTGATGAGACAAAGATTGAACTCTTTGGTGTGAATGCCAGGCATCACGTTTGGAGGAAACCAGGCACCGCTCATCACCAGGCCAATACCATCCTTACAGTGAAGCATGGTGGTGGCAGCATCATGCTGTGGGGATGTTTTTTCAGCGGCAGGGACTGGGAGACTAGTCAGGATAAAGGGAAAGATGACTGCAGCAATGTACAGAGACATCCTGGATGAAAACCTGCTCCAAAGCGCTCTTTACCTCAGACTGGGGCGACGGTTCATCTTTCAGCAGGACAACGACCTTAAGCACACAGCCAAGATATCAAAGGAGTGGCTTCAGGACAACTCTGTGAATATCCTTGGGTGGCCCAGCCAGAGACCAGACTTGAATCCAATTGAACATCTCTGGAGAGATCTTAAAATGGCTGTGCACCGACGCTTCCCATCCAACCTGATGGAGCTTGACAGGTGCTGCAAAGAGGAATGGGCGAAACTGGCCAAGGATAGGTGTGCCAAGCTTGTGGCATCATATTCAAAAAGACTTGAGGCTGTAATTGCTGCCAAAGGTGCATCGACAAAGTATTGAGCAAAGGCTGTGAATACTTATGTACATGTGCTTTCTCAGTCTTTTTGTTTTTAATAAATTTGTAAAAACCTCAAGTAAACTTTTTTCACGTTGTCATTATGGGGTGTTGTGTGTAGAATTCTGAGGAAAAAAATGAATTTAATCCATTTTGGAATAAGGCTGTAATGTAACAAAATGTGGAAAAAGTGATGTGCTGTGAATACTTTCCGGATGCACTGTATATATATTAAAAATAGCAGCGGCCCTAGCACTGACCCCTGTGGAACACCACTCTTAACATCGGCCAGTTCTGATGAGGTTCCTCGCATCATCACCCTCTGCTTCCTGTGTCTGAGCCAATTCTGCACCCATCTAAAAACATCACCCTGAACTCCCACTTATTTTAGTTTGATGTCCAACCTCTCATGTGGCACATTATCAAATGCTTTCTGAAAGTCCAGATAAATAATATCATATGCTCCATTTTGATCATATCCTTTTGTTGCCTCCTCATAGAATTCCAGCATGTTAGTAAAACACGACCTCCCTCTTCTGAACCCATGCTGACTGTTCAGAATAACTCCTGTCCAACAACAGTTCTTCTCTCAAATACCAGAATGACTAATAGGAAAGAAAACTAGAGAAAGAAATATTTCTGTTTTGGCTAAAGATAAAAGGCCAGTCCCAGTCCCAGTGAGGCATTATGCAGACGTACTGCTGTTGGCATAATGGAGCCCCAGTAGCGTTTCATGACACACTTCTGCTGAATAAAAACTGTAAAATAAACACATCAACATAAATATACAGCATACTTGCAATAATACTTAAAGAACAATGTAACCCAGATGGCCATTTAAATAAAGTTAGGTGAAGGAGGATGCAGCTACTGGAGGTATGGGTTTCAGGCAGGAGAACAGGAGTCCAGTCAGGTGTAGGAGTTAAGAGAAGGAAAAAGAGAATGAAGAAAGGGAGAGGGCAAATGTTTTACAGAACATCTGTTTAGTTATCAGCTTTTATTTTGATGAAGTGCAAATGGGGAAAAAAGAAGAAAGAGACAGTTAGAAATCTGTTACATGAGGCTGGGATGAGAGATGCTGTGATTGTTGTGAGATGAAAATAATTTTTGTCTATCTGCGTATCATATCTAAGGAGTGGAAGCAGCTCTGCTAGAGAACCCAAAGTGGACTCATCCTCTTTGCTTTGTTTCTTTTTCCCTTGAATGTATCTTTGTTGTTTTGAATCATTTGCTTGCTTTTTTTAAGTGAAAGGGCATTAAATGGTTTTTGCCTCATCGTATGGTAGCAGTGTTCAGAACTGCAATGGTAGGACAGAGAATTGGTGTCAATAAAAAGTGAACCCACTTGAAGGTAAACCCTGGGGTGTGCTTAATAAGTGACCATCATTGTCCAACTATTCCATGTAGACATTTTGTTTGATGTTTCAAACTGAGGCAAACTGAGAGTAACACAAGCAATTTATTCGTGTTTTACTCTGTAAATTTGTGCAAATAGTTTAATGTTGTGTCCTATTCAAAGGCGTTCTATAATGTTTTCCTGGAGGCTGTTATATTAATCTGAAGTTAAGCAATGTAATTTCACATAGGATGTATACACAAGGGTGAGTCAAAAATTGTGCACAGGGAAAGCTGTACAGCCAACCTAAACAAAAGTACCACAGAAGTGTGGATAGTTACTGACTTCCCATTGTAAAGTTACAGAACTCCTCTGAAACAAGCATTTGAGGGGTGTTACAACATGAAGGCACTACTGGGATGATTTATTTAGAAGGATATGATACACAGTATGTTACGGGTTCTTAGTCCCTACTGTGAAAATATTGTATGAAGGCTTGTTGCTTGTCAAAGAGTTATGTTTAAAAATTTCCTAAGGTCTGTCTGTGTCCAGTGTTGCAACATTAGGGATTAGAAAAAGAGCAAATTAACATATTTGGTTTTGAAGTCATCAATCACTGTTAAAATACATCTTTGTTTTTCAGAGTATGGCTCATTCTCAAAATTCCAAGCTGCATGCCCCCATATTGTGCAGCTGGTGTGGTTGTGAGGGCACAGATCCTGAACCTGAAATATCATTGACGTGATGCTGCACGCACTGACACTGTACTACTAGAAGATACTATGCACTCTGCCAAAGGCTTGGGACAAGTTAAAGTTAGGGCTCAGGTATTTAACAGCTTCATGGATTGTAAGATTGTGCTCTGTTAGTGTCGTCATAAGATGATACATATGTGCCTTCCCCCTGAAATTGTGCCTCCTCTGGAGCAAAAACATAAGAACATGGGTGTGGTGCAGCGCGCCACGGAAAGTGATAGCTGCTTGTCATCGCATAGCATAGTATCCATCCATCCATCCATGTTCCATCCCGCTGAATCCGAACACAGGGTCACGGGGTTCTGCTGGAGCCAATCCCAGCCAACACAGGGCACAAGGCAGGAACCAATCCCGGACAGGGTGCCAACCCACCGCAGGACACACACAAACACACCCCACACACCAAGCACACTAGGGTCAATTTAGAATCGCCAGTCCACCTAACCAGCATGTCTTTGGACTGTGGGAGGAAACCGGAGTGCCCGGAGGGAAACCCACGCAGACACGGGGAGAACATGCAAACTCCACACAGGGAGGACCTGGGAAGTGAACCCGGGTCCCCAGGTCTCCCAACTGCGAGGCAGCAGCACTACCCACTGCGCCACCGTGCCGCCCATAGCATAGTATACCTTTGATTTTTTTAAATGGCTATTGAGAATATGGGCACACTTAGTCTGAAGGAGGAGAAGGTGTATCAAATCTCCAGAGGAGATGCAGTCTCACAGCGGCCCAGGTTTGTGTGTCCATGCAACACGTGCCTTATTCATGCAGTGGTGCAAGAATCCGATGATCATCTGGATGGGCAAAGCCAGCTGCCTGTCCCACCCTGCCACTGTTGATAAATGGAAAAGCAGAAATATGACTGGTGCATTGCCTAGTTAATAAGGAACCTTACAAGCTTAGCAAAGTCCCAGGCGAAACGTTTAAAAAGCATGGAGTAATTACTGTTGAGAGTGCAAGAGAAAGGGAGAGTGAGAACAAGGCAATTCCTTAGGGATTGCACACTGGCTGATGCCTCGGTAAATGGGAGAGTTCAGGGAGGAGGGGAAATGCAGCGTGTGCAGCGTCGCCATGTACTCTCTGAATGGAGGAAGTGAGAGATTGGGCACCACAATACCCCTTTGACATATAAAACTGGGGAATGGACACTAGAGGTCATCTTTTGACTGGGTTAGGTGTCTGTGTAACCTTCAGACCAATGAGAATAATAAAAGTGGAGGTGGAGGTGGAGGCGTGAGTAAGTGTTAAAGCCGTTGAATATTGATAGGGGACTTTACCGTTGTTTTTTTTCTTTTCTTTTTTGAATGGAAATAGCTTTTTGATTTCTTCTCCTCTCCTGATGTTTGGTTGGCACAGGAGGATGGGAAAGGACTGTAATTTTTGTAAATATTTGCTGGGGTTTTTTTTTATGATTTTTTGCTCTGTGTGTGTCATTAGGACTAGGTCTTATTTAATGACACCACATTACTTTGATTTGGGAAATCCATTTTTGCACCTTTTTGTTTGAAGCACCTGGAAATAAAGAACACTTGATTTTCTTCACTTTTATAAATTTGTATCTGCGTCTCTTTGCTCTCACCATCATGTTCGGTTTATTAACTACAAAAGCCCAAATTGAAGCATGGTGCCAATTCCCACTACATAGGGTTTCACAATGAGAAATTTGACAAATTAGAGCAGACCATTTAGTTCATCAAGTTTGTTTGTTTAGTTAATAGCTTCGCTGTCCCAAAAAACCTCGGAATTTAGAAATGCTGTATGGGCAGAGAGTCTATCAAGCTCAACCCTGGGCAATACGGGTGTAAGACAAGGTTTAGGAGTGGAGATTCCTTAGGACTAAACCAGTCTAGTTTTCCAGAGTCCATTGAAAAGCAGTGGGGGAACTGTAAGCTAATACTTCCCAACTTTATAATGAGAGTTTGGCCTATCGCAGACTACGCACTTTCTCTGGATGCCATCCTGGTCCAGCTGGAGAGGAATGTTCTGATCACTGGATTGAACAAGTCTGACTTTTAGTAGAAGAATGTGACTGTTCTGACTGAGAGAAATAAAGATGAATTGTGGAAAGTGTGACAGATCCAGCTTTACAAATTATACAGGCTGTGAAAGCTACAAGTCCTTATGCTGGTCCTAACAATTATATAGAGGCTCTGGAATCCATTTTCAAAGAAATGGAATAAGGGGAAGATCTATACTTTCAATTTGGATCTTCTTGATAATGAACAGGGTAGAAACTGTCTGATTTCCTGAGGTGCTATGTTTGGTGAAGGTAGTGAAAAGAGTTCGTGGAGAGACAGCAGACAATGTGCAAATTGAGCATCTTATAACAGAGGTAATATTCTGATATACTGTTGACCCTTCAATTAAGAGAATGAAAGTGTAATCTGCAATGTTTTTTAACTTTGTTGAGTAAGATAATGGAGGAAGAGGAGTATGAAGCTTCCAGGTGCAAGTCAAGTACAGTAAGTCCCCTACATATGAACCTTCAATTTACAAACTTTCAAAGATGCAAACATGTATGTCCAATAGATTAAAAATAATTTAAATAAGTGCAAAATTAAAAATTGTACTGTAACTTCAAATTTTGAGGCAGCGCGTAAGTTATTTTGCATGTCTGCTGCTAGGCGGAGCGTGAAACCCACACTATTCTCAGTCACGTGCATGCATCCTCTAGAAGTGGTTGTGTTGTTGGTTGTATCTCTGTTTATGTTGAGTTAACTTGCTTTATTTCAAGCTCAAGATGTCTGGAATTAAGCGTAAAAGCACCGGTAATGTACTGCTAAGAAGCACCTGGTGATAACTATGGAAACAAAAGTGAAAATAATTGAGAGTAGAGTGAGGCGAAAAGATGGTCGACATTGCTCGTTCATATAATGTGAACCGTTCAACCATCAGCACGATTCTATAGAACAAGGACAAGATCATGGAATATATTTTTTCTATGTATGCCAGCTAGCTAGCTGTAAGCCAGTCTACCGAGATCAACTGACTGAAAACATGAAAAAAAAGAACTTGGTTGTTTGTTGTTAAAATGCACTCAAAATCAATATACTGTAGATATACTGTGTGTAAATAATATGTGGGTCACAGACTTGCATAAGAGAGAAGAAGATGAGTCCAGATTTCTAAAGAAGATCAGTTTTATTGTCATGTCAAAGTTATCCAAACAGGAGATGTCTCTTCAAGCACCCTTGGAAACCCCAGCATGCATGCGGTGAAGCTGTCGTCATCTTGCAGTCACTCCCATCTCAGATTAAAAGAGTAGACAGACTTCATGCACAAGTGAGTAAACAGCAAGTGAAAACATTGGCCACATGAACCAGCAGACAACAGACATGGAACACGCCAAGTCTCTGAACTTGCAGTTGAACCGGCGAGGGACAAGCAATCCCTGCCTGTGTTAATAGATTTTCAGCACACAGTGCAGTTGGGGGGTTGTCTCAAAAATCTCACAGTAAAAATATTTACTTTTAAATGTTATTTGTACTGTACGTACAGCACAAATAACATGTTTTCCATATGGGCTGATAAGAGAGAAGTATGATAGGTCTGCATACGTAGGCTCTTTGTTAGCGGTAAGTGAGTCTACTATACTGAGATTAGCTGATGCAAAACAATGGGAATTAAAAATAACTTTCAGTTGTTTTTTGTTTAACTGCACTAGAAATATATAACAAAAACACAAATATTAGCTTTTAAAAGCAATTTCTTATGTACAAATAGCTGGAAATATGAACAAACACACTCTCAGAACGGAACTTGTTCATATGTAGGTGACTTACATTATTAATGTAAAACCACTCTACGAGTAAAGGTGACAATTTGGAACAATTTAAGACACACAAATTTAAAGAAGAAATACAACTTTTATATGCTAGCTTAAATAAACTGAAGAAAGGGAGTCAAATTCAGAAGTAAGTTCATGCGCAGGACATCGAGTCTACTAACAATACTTCAATGATGGATTCTAGCAGTGAACTGAGGGATGTTAAGTGTCAGCTTCAAGGGTTGCTAGAAAAGATGGTGGTAATGTGTGTCTTGTTTGCTTCGAAAGTAGGTAAGCCCATGCAGAGAACCCCGAGGAGTCCACACAACTGTAGCAGCTCATTTGTTTTACACAGATGTTGTTACCAAGACCAGTCACAAAGGTGTATTTGGCCAGATCTAGATGTTAGGTGTATTGGATTTAGGGACTTGCCTCTTTTGTAAAGTTGGAAGGGGCATCTTAGGCAGAAATTGCTTCAACATGCCAATGTATTTCATCTTCATGAGTGGAATGTTGGCTTAGCTAAAGGGGTGGAACACAAAGAAAACCCATCAATTGGCTCCTGTTGACATTGATGATGTAGGTAGACACCTTCAAGAATTGCTGGCCACATGAGTTATTAATGAATCTTGCAGTCCTGCGATGCCAAATTCTGACTCTACCATCTGAGTGCCTCAGCAAAAATTGAGATTCATCGGACCAGGCTTCAAGTGTCTACCTTTGATGAGCCTGTGCCCACTGTAGCCTCAGCTCTCTGTTCTTGGCTGACAGGAGTAGAACCTTACATAGTCTTCTGCTGTTGTGGCTGATCTGCCTCAAGGTTTGACGTATTGTGAATTATGAGATGATTACCTGCTCACTACAGTTGTACTGAGTTATCTGAGTTACTGTAGCCTTTCTGTCAGCTCAAGCAAGTCTGGCCATTCTCCTCTGATCTCTGTTATCAACAAGGCATTTCTGTCCACAGAACTAATACTCACTGGATTGTTTAGCTTTTTGCACCATTCTAAATAAATTCTACGGACTGCCGTGTGTGAAAATCCAAGAAGATCAGCAGTTACAGAAAAACTCAAACCAGCCCATCTAGTACCACCAATCAATCCAGGGTAAAAATTACTCAGATCACATTTGTTTCACGCTCTGATATTTGATGTGAACATTAACTAAAGCTTCTTACCCAAATCTACATGATTTTATGCAGCGTGCTGCGGCCACATAATTGGCTGATTAGATAATTGCATGTAAAAGCAGGTGTGCAGGTGTTCACAGGCGTTCCTGCTATTTCCCGCTACTCCTGGGAAAACATAGATATTAACCAATGTATAAAAAGGATAATAAAACCTAATAAGGTAATCTGTGTCTCCAGAGCTCAACCATTCACAATTTTACACTAGATACCCATCCCTTTCCCTAGTAAGTCATTATAAGTAAAACAAAAAGCATTCAATTATTAGAAGATTTTTCTGACCTACTATCTAGTTGTGATTTTTATAGACTGCAAGAAAATGCTGCCCTACCGCACAATTAAATCATACTAAGTTAACACAATATTAAGCTGCTTTGCCTTCTCTGAATCATTACAGTTCTACAGACTGTCAGTATTGGCTGAGAACGAGCGTCTAACACTCTCTCTCTGTCTCTCTCTCACCTTCTCTCATTCGTTCTGTCTACTTTACAAAACAAGCAGACAGCTTCTCATTCTAAAAATGGCAGACTATCTACAGATAAATAGCTAACCCCCAGCAGATGGAAAGTGGGATCAGAGCTTGATGTGAAAAATGTAGCATGTGCTGCAAAGACTTTCATTTACTTGGCACCATTTCTTTACATAGAAAAGGAAGCGGCTGATCAAACAACTTCTGTGGCAGCGTGGCCTGTATTTACCACAGTGAGATTTTTATCATCCCACCACCCCATGTGGGAATGAAGGGACACAGTCAAATAGAGTGTAGGTTTTGTTTTTTTTGTTTTTTTGGATAGCTACGCTTTGTTGTTTTAGCATTATAAACTTTACTTAAACATTTGAGGCCCTAGCAGTAGTTCCAAAAAATTATATTCCTATAGGTAAAAGCTGCTGCTTTCAATGCATAGACACTCTTTCTATCTGTAAATTGATCGTTACTTTTAATCTTTTTCTTTTGTGAAATTTATTCTTTAACACCTTAATACAGTATTTCTGTAGATTAATTGATCCTTTAATAACCATAGATTAAAAAAGACTGAAAGAGCCCAATCCTGGAATTGGAAAATGTCTTAGCAGAGTTGTCCTTAATTACTGCTTTAAGACCTGATCAAAATCTTTGGGTTGAACTTAATTAAAAAAACATTTATTATTTTATTTTTTGATCCTGCTGTTTCAACTTTATATTCACTTTGGGGTCGAAGTCTATTTCAGCTTCATCAGACTCTTGGTAGATACCAACCCTCACACAAGGTGCCATTTTTTATCACAAAGCCTAAGTGTTTGGTTAGACTTCCAGTTACACAAACTGTACAAAATCAAGTGTCAAGATTAGTCAAAGATTAGTGTCCCTCACTCTCCTTTGGCCAGGCTGATGCATCCACAATATTATAAAAAAACATACCTTTGTGGTGAGAGGTGGGTACTGTCAATAGTTCCTGCTCTTCCCCTGCGATGTGCTTCTGCTACTGGATGTTATGATGTGGACATATTCAATGTAATTTTCACATTGTAAGTATTAATTTATTTATTTGTTACCTACAAAATCATTTTTATCACAAGTGAGTTTACATGTTGTGCCTGGGAATGAGAAGATGAAATTGCTAGTCTTACTTACTCAAGAAAACATTATGGTGTTTCTATATGCATGTATCGGCATATACATATCATCATGGCAGCCCTGTTTTTTAAGAGTGAGTCTTGCTTTAGAAACTTATCTGAACTTTGTTAAAAATAAACACAACTTTTGTTCATAAAAGAACTGATTCTAAAGCAATATCTCTCAGTATATAAAGTGATAAGACATCCATTCGTCACCCAGGATCCACAAGTGGGTGGGAATTTATGATGAACAAAGGCAGGTAGATGTAAGCCATGTGGTGTAGGATCATGTATCCGTGACGTGATGCTGTCCACAAAAGGGCTGGAATGTCTGAAAAAGAAAGACAATCAGAATAACCAAAAAAAGAGGGATGTGCAGTAAGGGCTGGCATATCTGGTAATCAGAGGTTCATAAATACAAGAAGCAATAGAAACAGATAGACTTACCATTGTACCATTAAGTCCGTTCTAATAAACAAGCGTTATGTTATGCTAGTTCCAAATAGAACAGACCTTTTGGTATTTAGTTTTTGCCCTGCTTCATGATTACAAATTACCATTGCCCTTGCGAGTTGAGAATATTGGAATGGCAATGTGGAGGTAAGGACAAATGTGTCAGTGCCGGGAAAAATGTGACAGCCTGTCTCCTTTCTCCTCTCCTGACAGCATTTCTAGCTTAGCCCTGAAGAACCTGACTCTTCTGCCCATTGGGCTACTTAAAGAACTGTGTTGCTGGAAACCTGCAATAAAATATGAAATGGAGAAAGAAGAGCATAGAGCTCAGCAGAAGAAGACATCTCTAGAAGCCTGAGCAGTGAGGCAGTAAAGAAGACCTAACATCCAAGATACCTGGACCAACACTTTGTTTTCTTTTGCTTAATCTTTTGTTTTGATTAAATGGGGTACTAACAGGTTCCCAAACACTTTATTCCCCCTCTTTTTATTTCTCATTACACCCCACAATTGAAATGTAGGAGTGTTATTTAATTTCACTGATTGCTTCTGCTGCCACCTAACTACGATTTTGGCCTCCGTCCCAAAAATAAGCAGCTTACTCTCAAAACGCAATCAGATATGCCATCTTAGATGACTTCACTTAGTTCCAACACTGGGATGATGTACACCCCAACCTCCTATCCCCTACATCTGTGTAGGTGATTAAGGGAGGGCATGCAGTTATTATTATGCATTAGTTTGTGAAGAGTTAACCTCATCTTTACTGGGAACTGATCCTGATTAATTGGGTCATTATATGCTCATTTGCATCAACTGTCTTCATACCATCTGATGTCTCAATAGCACGAACAAGAATGCAGGTTAGAACGTAACTTTCTGTAGGACCTACTCCTTAAGCCTGAATTTTAATGACTAGATTCCCCTTGTTGTGACTCCTCTAATCAGTAATGGCCATGTGACCTTTTAAAAAAGTGGCAGAGACTTCTGGTGCCTTATGTGATTGTAGGAAAACAAGCATTCAGAGGTGAAATTTACTGTTGGAATGAACAATTTAGATTCCGAGTACCAGTAATTTCTTCAACCTGTTATCATACAGTGTGCTTTTTGCAACAGCTTGGCTTGAATTATTACACAGCTAGTCATGAAGAAAAACAAAACAGTAATTAACAGTGCAACCATCACACTGAAAATCTAGAGCATATGCCGAAGGCCATGCATCAAAAGAAGGGAGATAAAAAAGAAGGCAAGCGTGATATATAACTAGCAAAAAATTAACTTCTAAGTGACTGAGATGCCAAGGGAGAGCAGAATTGTGAAAAACAACCTAGCAACTTAACCACCCCATGGACCTTTTAACATTATTCAGTATACAATTCATCAATGAAAATTATTTGAGATTTGGTTATTGTATATCGCTCTTTAGGCTTCTTAAGTATGATTATAAATATTTACTATTTTTATGACAAAGATATCATTAATCCCCACTTTCGAACCTAGTGTTGGGTGTGGGGACCACCAATTTGTACTTTGCATGGTGATTTATGGTTGTTATGCCTGTTGCAAATCATGTGACTGATTGTCAACATGTCCTGCCATTACAAGATAGCAGCGCCAAGCTGCATGGATCGAAGTGTGGACTGAATTCAAAACAAAATAACAAGAACTTGTGTTAGTGAAGGCTAAGGCCTTACAATTAGGCTGAGGTTTTACTTTATTATTTATTTTTTTTTGGCTGCCGGTTCTGATTTTGATAATTGCTGTTAACCGCTTGGTTTTTTGGTTTTTGACCTTGATTCAATCCCTGACTATGCCTCTTTCTTATTATGTTTCTCCATCTTCTGATTTTCCCCTTTGATCTTTAAAAATCTCAATGGACACATATTACTTTCTGATTCAAAATTTTGGTCAACAGTGGTGGGTATTATGACGTTGGTTTTCTGTTGCAAAGAATGCATTTTTGCAATTATTTTGCATTTTCACTTTATTTTGCTTACAGTATTTATTTTAAACGTGTCCATGTATTACTTTTGTCATTCCTTTAATTGCTGCAGCTGATACTCTTGTTGCTAATTATGCCTCGGTTCCTACCTTGTTATCATCGGAGATGTCCTTGTGTTCCTTCTGGTTGACATGGTGGTGCTGTATCTCCTAGCATTCAACTTTGTAGATTCTAACAAAACAATTTTCAAAGTGTTTAGTGTCAAGATGGATTTCGGATTTGAAATTTTGTTTGGAACTTGGTATTTTCTCTAACTTATTCAGTAGTTCGGGTTTAGTCATTTTTTTTAGATCGTTGCTTGTTATGAGGGATGGCCGGCATCCTTACCTAGCTTACGATGTAAAGACAGCTTACTCAGGGCTTTGTCTCCCCAAGGACGCTAGATGGCAGGGAACCCAGGTCTGTTCCCACATGGGTACCCACAGGGCATGCCGAGTATTGTAGTCCTGACAGACAGCCCTGTTGGGTCCTGTGAAGGCCATGATGGGGAGCTGCAGGATTGGGGAGTCCCTATGTTATAGGGTTTATCAGGGAAAACAATGTAAGCCTCTTTGGCTAGAGGAATGTTCTTTAAATTAAACTTCCACCTTCTCATTTGTGGGAAGAGTGATAAGAGGTCTGCCATCATCACTAGATACTGTCATGGAAGTTCACAGTTTACAGCCAGGGATTAAATTATCTCTTTGGAAAACACACAGAAATTATCTCAGAAATGCATAACTGGGTCCAAGTACTTGACAAAGCTTAAGACATTTCCAATAACTTATCAAATTGGGCAGACATGGCATTACCATCACATTCATGTTAAGAATCATATCCATAATGAGAAAACAATGATTTCTGGTATAATGTCCATCTCAAAACCTCTAGCATATTTCAGTAGAAGTGGGTGCAAAGAATAAACTTACCCCAAATGCAATTTAATCACCACCAATCAAGCTGATATTATATATTTGAATTGTGGAAAACCTAGCAGAAATCAAGTAAATTCCTTGAAGACAGCATCCCATTCTTCAGTCAAAGCTGACACCATGGTGCTGTAAGACAGCAGTGCTACCCCACACAATCGCCCACATTTCACTTCACTAGAACAATTGGACTCATTTGATTTTTTAATTGGTTTTATATAAAAACTGCGGTAATGTTGCACAAGTGACAAGTTTTAATCATTCCACCTACTTTTCAACATTATTTTGGTTCTTTCACACTTACCCTTTTAGATTGTTGCAAGGTACTACAACATTTCCAGGGCATTGCTGTGCTGTTTTTCTTTTTGGAAGTTTCCCAGGACCTGGAAAACATTGTTAGTGATATGATGTCCTATTCTGACCAGCTCCCAAATTGCCAATATGGCCTGAGCACTGTAATTTTGTATTTTGCACACTTTTATTTGAGCATTATTTATTTTGCTTTCATAATACCATGAGGTTTATGTGTGATCAGTTACAGCTAGTTGGTGTAGACAGGCACTCACCTCTGAGTACATATGGTTAGATGAGTTATACCGGACCTCTTAGGCTTTACAATGAAGTGTACACTGTAATTCCTTCTTCAACTACATTTTAAAGGTTATTTTGGGATTGGACCACATGCTTTTTAGTAGTGTGCTTTGTATCTCTTGAATTTGTTTTATTTTATTTTTTTCTGCTGAGTCATGCTGAGGACACTTTGGTGACTACTGAACATTTTTCTTTTAATGTGCCTTTCAAAAGCCCTGTTATTGTATGAGTCACCTTTGGTCAACCACTACCAAAATGTGTATGTAGACATATATATATATATATACCTTACATGTAGTTTTTCTTTTAGATTGGTCATTTTGCTTGTTATTAATTTTCCTTCTTTTAAAAAGCAATGTGCATAGTTGCAGACAAAAGGTACATACCTCTGTAAAAGCTGAGAAAAGCAGTGGAAAAGGCACATTGCTAGGATTTTCTGAAAGATAATGAGATGAGCTGAGAAGACAGGCTGAGTACGAAATGTGATGAAAATAGCACAGAACAGGAAGCAAAGGTTTAGCAGAGCAGCACTCTGTTAAAAAAAGAAAGTCTTGCATGACTAAAAGTGATTATGTAATTTCAAGTGACTCTTAATTTTGCCTAAAGCATTATGTCACTTTCTTTCTTGGCAGAGAGACAGGTAGGATGTAAAAATCTACTTTACTTTTGTCACAACACTCAGAACATCAAATAAGATCACTTCATTTCTTGTGAAATATTTTAGGATGTTCTTTAATCATTTTTACATTCCAATGGATCTGAAAATAGATATATTTTGCCCATTTAACACGTATGAATCTGTTTTGAAAAGACAAAAATGTATTAGGATCAGTAACCACTCAGGAAGATTAACAATGGCATTACAGTTTATTAAATGAAAAACAATAAAGCATCTATCTGCCTTCTATGTTCCATCTTAATTAGGTCCTGGGATATCTCTCTTTAAGAAGGAATAGATGCCCCTACCACTGATTCACTGTGGCCCTATGTTTAATACATGCTTTAATTCATTTTACCATGAAAATGATATCAAGCATACATCTTAGTATTTAAATTGTCCAGAGAGCTGTAATATCATGAATGTAATGTATTCTTTGTCCTGTCGGCGTAAGAGAAAGCCCGTTAAATAAGAAGCAAGTAGTGATTCACACACATAGAGTACATAGAATACGAAGCATTTAACGTGCTACTTTAGTTATGATGGGATTTGAGAAACTAGTAAATCAAAAGATTTTAAGATGAAGTTTATAATGTTCTACTTTAATGACAAAATAAACTATGTGATTAAAGTGGAAATTTCGAGATTATACAGTAGTTGACATTTCAAGCTTTTTTCCATTGTGTCCCTATTTTTTTTCTTTTTTCTGTACCCTAATAAGCTTCCATATTGCACTCAGACGGTTAGGCTACGATGGCCTTTTCACTGAGACTTTGATATCTGACCACTTCTTTTTTATTTCGGGCACTGTGCGACTTTCTGAACTTAAACTTTCGATTAACTTCCTTTTGTTGTTTATACAACTGATTAAACCATCAAATAATACTTTTTCCTTGCCTACACTAGACATTCTCTGACATTCTTCTTTTTTTCCCATGCTTTTGCCATTGTCTTTTCACAGAACGCTGAACTTAGGGGAATATTTATATTGATTTGTATATTCAAAGAGATATAATTCTGGGAAGAGTCCGGGAGGGGCGGCAAGCTTGTGCACGATCATTACATTCACACAGAACGGGGTTTATGTAGTGGAAGTGCGTGGAAGTTAGCTTATGCACGGTTTTGTGCATCTGAATTTTTTGTGCGTACGCACACTTCAACTTTTGTCTGTATGCTATGTTTTAGTGTGAATAGTACGCATGGCATTATGCATGGGGCCCCTGGAGTTTAACCTTTATGCCATTGCATTTTCAGTTTTGGGTGAATTTTCTTCTGGGGTCCAGAATATACATATCACTGTGAGGCTGCCATCTTCCTAGCAATTTCATTCACGCCTGAAACTGTCCTTCCTTGGCCTTTATATTACATTGGACAATCAAGATTTTGCTTCAAGAACATTTTTGGGTGTATCTTATTGATTTTTCTTCGCTGATCACAAAAAGTACCTTTATGCTACCACTATACATACAGTTTTATTGCAATGACCTATTTTTGTAATTTCCGCTCATACTGTATTATTTGTCTGCTAATTTGTTGTCTACAAAATAAGCTGTTTCATTTAGTCCAGGCAAAGCTTTGGGCTGTGAGCTTGACCCGCAACAATGCCGTCTTTTTATTGATCCATCACTGTTAAGTGTGAAATTTGTCTTGTTACATAATGGTAATGCCCACCATTGGCTTTGCGGAACACAAGACACCTACAAAAACATGGAACTTTTGTTGAAACACATACAGTTCAACAGCTACAACTGGAACATCCATGGTGATCTAAAAGTAGTGGCATTGTTGCCAGGAGTGCAGCTTAGATCTACCACATATTGTTGTTTGATTTGAAAATGGGAGAGTAACACTAAAGATTCTCATTCCATTGAAAAAAATGGGCTGCTCCGTAATTGGTTCAAGGCAGAAAAAGATGCCATATAAACCATTTGTTGACCCAATGAAGATATTTTTCCATCCTCGTCATATAAAACTGGTAACATTTTTAAAGTGATGAACAAGGAAGGTGAAGGATTTTGATATCTGAGACAGACGTTTCCACAAATAACTGATGAGAAGATTAAGGCATTTTTGTTGGTCCACAAATCAGACACGTCATCAATGACAAGCTGCTCAATGATCTGCTAGTGGGCTGGAGGATATCACATACAAACCATTCAAGGATATTGTTGACTGCGGTGGGCTGGCACCCTGCCCGGGGTTTGTTTCCTGCCTTGTGCCCTGTGTTGGCTGGGATTAGCTCCAGCAGACCGCTGTGACCCTGTAGTTAGGATATAGCGGGTTGGATAATGGATGGATGGATGGATGGATGGATGGATGGATATTGTTGAGAATTGTTTTAGCAACAACAGAGCACAAAACTACATCATGCTGGTTGACAACATGCTTAAAAAGTGCTAATTGACAAAATGCAACATGTCACTAAAGATTCATTTTCTGCATTCACACTTCTTACCTGCTAGGTCTGTTGCAGTCAACGATAACAAGCTAACAGGTTTCATCAGGACATTGTAATGATAGAAAAGTGGTATCTGGACAAGAGGAATCCATCAGTGCTGTCCGACTATTATTAGGTACCATGAAACGATGAGTGCAAATGAAAATCAGCAGCAAAACATTTTTTGCTTACTAATGCAATGTGTCAATATCATTAAGAGATTAAACACACTAAATTCAATAAAAAATAATTTCATGTTTCTCCAAATTCATATGTGATACAGTCAATCTGAAATTATATTTGGGTTCAGTTTGAATCTGTCTATCATAATCACTAAAATTTATCAAGAAGTAAAACATTTGAATGCTCTGTTGTCCAGTGTCATTTGTGATCCTAAGAAAATAAGTTTACAGCAACTTATGGATGTTTAAAAGCATTGCACATACAACACAGGCAAAATCTTATTTAATGTGTTTAGTAGACAAATATTGAACCAGTAGTGGTGAGAGTAGTGAGAATGTTAAAAGATCTTTTTTATTGTCTGTTGTCAATGTGTGGACGCTAGGGGTTGCTGTTGCCCCTTGAAGCCCAACAGACAGATGTTCAGGACACACTTGTAAAAGCACCAAGTATAATTTAATAATTTTCTTAAATAAAGTGCACAAAGTACCACAATCGCCACAATTCTCCAAAACAATAATCAATAGTCACAATTACACAATCTTCCACTCCCAGCAGCTCCGTTACACACCCTCCCAACTCCGGCTCAGCTTGCTGGGTCTCTACCAGTCCTTTATATAGTTCTTGACCCGGAAGTGCTCCTGTCCTTCTGTCCATGTGATTCAATAGCACTTCCGGGTCAGATGAAGACTTGCATTTTTCTTCAGCCCGGAAGTACTTTTGTTCCTCCGTCCCTGTGACTTGGGAGTACTTCCGGGCTAAAAAAAAATCCCCTCGTCTCCCTGCAGCGTCACACGGTGGTCCCCAGGGTACCCAGAAGGGTTGTGAAGCAAAACTCCATCTTCCATGATGCCCTGCGGGAATCTGGGGCACCTCTAGGCTGCAGGGAAGACGCCATCTAGTGTCCTGGATGTGTCAGCCAGGATGAGCTGTCGGCCGTCCATCACACTGTTTAGCACGATCATCATTGCAAACACTAGGAGGTCATTACAGAAAGGTTGTTCCAATATTTCACCAACATTACTGTGACAAAACCAAACTAAATATAAAGCCAGTATGTTTTTCCTCAATTAATCTTATTTTTCTTTTTATTGCTCAAGCACCAAGTCTCTTGTGAAGGTGTTCCTTTGATTTAATTTTATATACTTTATTAATGCGTGAGCGAAAATTGTCTTTTCGCATGAGCACTGGAGGTCAGAACACAGGGAAAGCCATTGTACATTGTACACCCCTGGAGCAATTTTCAGCAATTTTGTGTAGTCAACGCTTGGACGCTTCACTGTGCAAGCCTCCATCTTTCATCAAATAGTTGTGCCAACATCACACGCCATGCAAATACCCATCAAATCGCTGGGTCCATGTTCACAAAATAGTGGTACTCAGGATTTTAATCATACAAACTGCAGGCAACAAAATTATGCACACAAAATTGTAACAAGATGCAGTTGCTGAAAGAATGATTATTTGAAACAATAAAAATTAATAACATGTTAGAACAAATGAAAATGTTCATCGCAGTATCAGTACAGCAGCAGGAAAAAAAAGTAGTTGTGTACAAGTTAAAATGTTACCTTAAACATAAGAGAGCTGTTACACAAGGTACATATGGCTGTTTGTTCCTTACTTTACTATACACTTGTGCAGGTCACCCCTCCTTTAACCGTCACCTTATCGTGGTGGAGGGGTTTGCGTGTCCCAATGATCCTAGGAGCTCTGTTGTCCGGGGCTTTATGCCCCTGGTAGGGCCACCCAAGGCAAACTGGTCCTAGGTGAGGGATGAGACAAAGAGCGGTTAAACAAACCTCCTATGAAGAAAAACAATTTTGGACGGCGTTTTCCCTTGCCCGGACGCGGGTCACCGGGGCCCCACTCTGGAGCCAGGCCTGGAGGTGGGGCTCGATGGCGAGCGCCTGGTGGCCGGGCCTGCACCCATGGGGCTCGGCCGGGCACAGCCCGAAGAGACAACGTGGGTCCCCCTTCCCATGGGCTCACCACCTATGGGAGGGGCCAAGGAGGTCGGGTGCCGTGTGAGTTGGGTGGTGGCCGAAGGCGGGGACCTTGGCGGTCCGATCCTCGGCTACAGAAACTGGCTCTTGGGACGTGGAATGTCACCTCTCTGAAGGGGAAGGAGCCTGAGCTAGTGCGCGAAGTTGAGAGGTTCCGGCTAGATATAGTCGGACTCACCTCGACGCACAGCTTGGACTCTGGAACCAATCTCCTTGAGAGGGGCTGGACTCTCTACCACTCTGGAGTTGCCCCCGGTGAGAGGCGCCGAGCAGGTGTGGGTATACTTATTGCCCCCTAACTTGGAGCCTGTACATTGGGGTTTACCCCGGTGGACGAGAGGGTAGCCTCCCTTCGCCTTCGGGTGGGGGGACGGGTCCTAACTGTTGTTTGTGCGTATGCACCGAACAGCAGTTCGGAGTACCCACCCTTTTTGGAGTCCCTGGAGGGGGTGCTAGAGGGCATACCTTCTGGGGACTCCCTCGTTCTGCTGGGAGACTTCAATGCTCACGTGGGCAATGACAGTGAGACCTGGAAGGGCGTGATTGGGAGGAATGGCCCCCCTGATCTGAACCCGAGCGGTGTTTTGTTATTGGACTTCTGTGCTCGTCACAGATTGTCCATAACGAACACCATGTTCAAGCATAGGGGTGTTCATATGTGCACTTGGCACCAGGACACCCTAGGCCTCAGTTCGATGATCGACTTTGTGGTCGTGTCGTCGGACTTGCGGCCACATGTCTTGGACACTCGGGTGAAGAGAGGGGCGGAGCTGTCAACTGATCACCACCTGGTGGTGAGTTGGCTTCGATGGTGGGGGAGGATGCCGGTCAGGCGTGGTAGGCCCAAACGTGTTGTGAGGGTCTGCTGGGAACGTCTGGCAGAGCCCCCTGTCAGAAGTAGCTTCAACTCCCACCTCCGGCAGAACTTCGACCACATCCCGAGGGAGGTGGGGGACATTGAGTCCGAATGGGCCATGTTCCGTGCCTCTATTGTTGAGGCAGCTGACCGGAGCTGTGGCCGTAAGGTGGTCGGTGCCTGTCGTGGCGGCAATCCCCGAACCCGCTGGTGGACACCGGCGGTGAAGGATGCCGTCAAGCTGAAGAAGGAGTCCTACAGGACCCTTTTGTCCTGTGGGACCCCGGAGGCAGCTGATAGGTACCGGCAGGCCAAGCGGAATGCGGCTTTGGTGGTTGCTGAGGCAAAAACTCGGGCGTGGGAGGAGTTTGGGGAGGCCATGGAGAATGACTTTCGGACGGCTTCGAGGAGATTCTGGTCCACCATCCGGCGTCTCAGGAAGGGGAAGCAGTGCAGTGTCAACACTGTATATGGTGGGGATGGTGCGCTGCTGACCTCGACTCGGGACGTTGTGGGTCGGTGGGGGGAATACTTCGAAGACCTCCTCAATCCCATTAACATGCCTTCCAATGAGGAAGCAGAGCCTGGGGACTCAGAGGTGGGCTCCCCCATCTCTGGGACTGAGGTCACCGAGGTGGTCAAAAAACTCCTTGGTGGCAGGGCCCCGGGGGTGGATGAGATACGCCCGGAGTTCCTCAAGGCTCTGGATGTTGTAGGACTGTCTTGGCTGACACGCCTCTGCAACATCGCATGGACATCAGGGACAGTGCCTCTGGATTGGCAGACCGGGGTGGTGGTCCCCCTCTTTAAGAAGGGGGATCGGAGGGTGTGTTCCAACAACAGAGGGATCACACTCCTTAGCCTCCCTGGAAAAGTCTATTCAGGGGTCCTGGAGAGGAGGGTCCGTCGGATAGTCGAGCCTCGGATTCAGGAGGAACAGTGTGGTTTTCGTCCTGGTCGCGGAACAGTGGACCAGCTCTATACCCTTAGCCGGGTCCTGGAGGGTGCATGGGAGTTTGCCCAACCAGTCTACATGTGTTTTGTGGACTTAGAAAAGGCATTCGACCGTGTCCCTCGGGGAATCCTGTGGGGGGTACTCCGAGAGTATGGGGTACCGGCCCCCCTGATAAGGGCTGTTCAGTCCCTGTACGATCGGTGCCAGAGCTTGGTCCGCATTGCCGGCAGTAAGTCGAACCCGTTTCCAGTGAGAGTTGGACTCCGCCAGGGCTGCCCTTTGTCACCGATTCTGTTCATAACTTTTATGGACAGAATTTCTAGGCGCAGCCAGGGTGTTGAGGGGGTCCGGTTTGGTGGGCTCAGGATTGGGTCACTGCTTTTTGCAGATGATGTTGTCCTGTTTGCTTCATCAGGCCGTGATCTTCAGCTCTCTCTGGATCGGTTCGCAGCCGAGTGTGAAGCGGCTGGGATGAGAATCAGCACCTCCAAATCCGAGACCATGGTCCTCAGCCGGAAAAGGGTGGAGTGCCCTCTCAGGGTTGGTAGCGAGATCCTGCCCCAAGTGGAGGAGTTCAAGTATCTCGGGGTCTTGTTCACGAGTGAGGGAAGAATGGAGCGTGAGATCGACAGGCGGATCGGTGCGGCATCCGCAGTAATGCGGGCATTGCATCGGTCTGTCGTGGTGAAAAAGGAGCTGAGCCGCAAGGCGAAGCTCTCAATTTACCAGTCGATCTATGTTCCTACCCTCACCTATGGTTATGAGCTATGGGTAGTGACCGAAAGAACGAGATCGCAAATACAAGCGGCTGAAATGAGTTTCCTCCGCAGGGTGTCTGGGCTTTCCCTTAAAGATAGGGTGAGAAGCTCAGTCATCCGGGAGGGGCTCAGAGTAGAGCCGCTGCTCCTCCGCATCGAGAGGAGTCAGATGAGGTGGCTCGGGCATCTGATCAGGATGCCTCCTGGACGCCTCCCTGGTGAGGTGTTCCGGGCACGTCCAACCGGGAGGAGGCCCCGGGGAAGACCCAGGACACGCTGGAGGGACTATGTCTCTCGACTGGCCTGGGAACGCCTTGGGATTCTCCCGGAAGAGCTAGAAGAAGTGGCCGGGGAGAGGGAAGTCTGGGCATCTCTGCTCAAGCTGCTGCCCCCGCGACCCGACCTCGGATAAGCGGGAGACAATGGATGGATGGATGGATGGATTGTGCAGGTCAGCTTTGGCTTTAAGAGAGAATTGTGTTGTCATGAATTATTCTATTCAGCAAGTTTTTAAAGCATTTTCCTGAACATCCTTGTATGAAAAATGGCATTAAAAGCATTCAGCCTACTTCCTCAGATTTTGGCAGGGGTGCAGATGAATTTTATTTTCAGTGTGACATGTGAGGGTAGTAATAATTGCTGCAGCTGCACAATTCTAGAGACAAAGCCTTGATTCTCTGTAGAGTTTACATGTCTCCCTGAATCCACATGGGTTTTCACAAAAATCCCAAAGATATGTATTTTGGGGTAATTGATGGCACTCAATGGCACTGGCTTATGCAAGTGAGGATATTTCTAGTAGTGGACAAACTATTAGGGAGCAGTCTCTACCTTTCTCCAAATAGTGGCAGAACAGCATCCTTTAGTGGAAAAGAACAAATACGCAGACCATTCACTCTGGAAGGATCCTTTTTGACCAACTTTTTTAAGGCCTCTGAGAATTTTGAAGATATGGATTAGGTAACTATTCACCTCTGCTGAAGACTAAAAGGGTTTAATTCCCTCGGCTCCTTTTTGCAAATCTTCTAGAGCTGCTTTGTATTTTTTTTTTTGTACAAATACTACACCTAGTACTTTAGAAGTGGTCTGACTTGAACATTATAGGGTCTGAGCAGAACGTTCCTTGATTTTATTGATTTCTTTGAGGAGAAGGGACATACAAGTTTTCTTTTAACTGTGCATCTGAGTATAAACTACCAATATTAAACAGGCAGGGTTTACATACAGACTCTGGCAAGGGGTCAACATGAAAATATTCATCATCACTCTACTGACCAAAAACTCATGCATTTTGGGTTATACTGGAGACAAACAGTGATTAAACCAAGGCCACTCTGAAAAGTCCAAAATGCTGTGGAAAGTTTAAACAGAGTCTGATCCTCTTTGGCTGTTAAATATAATGACAGAGTGCAGGAAAAGTACAATAATTCAAGTCAAGTATTTGCTGCATTTACGTTGCATTCTCACTTCCCATTTTCCTACTTGAAAGCAGCCACTGATACTCCATTATGGAATTTCTTCTGTTAAATCTCACCACATTGCATCGTAAAATTAAAATAACTCCTACTTCTTTTTTGAAACATAATTGACTCTACTGCACCACAAAATAACAACAATGAACTGAAACGCACTTGCGTTATCATCTACATAAAAAAAATGTAATATTATTATACAAAATAAGCATTTCTAAAAAGGTAAAAAGAACATTAACCTACTTCCAGGATGAAAGGTCACCATCTAAGGAGCACCACATATTAGTAACACTAACACAGAAACACCTTGGGACATACTTAGTTTCAGACCTAGCATTATTATTGTTAGAGATCAGCACTAAAAACTGGGAGTTATGAAAATTTTGTATTGCTCATCTTTGTTACCACTGCTTCCATCTTGCTATACGGTGCTCACTTGTCATACTCCTCCTCTCTCCCTCAGCTTTCAGTCTCATTTTGTATTTGCTACCAGTTAGTTGCAGTTGTGCTGACAGCATCTCCTTCTTCTGCATGTAGCAACTAAATCTTTTTTAAATTACATAAATTCCTCCTTATTCACCTTCAAAATACTATCCTTGAGATGTAATACACATTGCCTGTACTTATCTTTTGTTACCATGTCTGTGTTTTTTCCTGGATTTCTTCCACAGGAGCAAATCTTCTTTGCTTCAGTTTCAGTTTTAATTTTGGGGGCATGAAGAAGTCACAGGAAGCAAGATCTGGAGAACACAGAGGAGTGAGACAACAACCACATTGTTTATGGTGGAAAAATCTTTAACTGACAACATGGTGTGTGCAGGTGAGCTGGCATGGTGCAAATTGAAGTTTTGGGGGTGCCACTTCCCCAAACGTTTTTTTTTCCTGATGGTTTCCCTACAGATGGCACACTAACTCAATGTAATAATAATGTAAGACTGTCCATGGAGAACAAACTCTTTATGTACAAGTCTGTCAGTCGAAAAATATTATCAGCGTTATCTTGAAAATCTGATATGGAAGCTTACAGGAAAAAAATCACCTAAGTCACCTGCATGATTGTAGAGCTAAGTATGCACTCGAATAACTCAGCATTATGCTATTCAGCAGACTAATTAACCAGACGTGTAGAAATATTTGATAACTACACCCTGCTCCCATGCTATTTACTGATTTCAGGTATTTTTGGGTCCGGCTTCATATATTGACTGCACTAAGCTTTGTTGATACTGGGAATAAAGTACCACTGAAGTAAATTAAATATTTTTGTTTGAATATTTTTTCACTATTTTATATTTATTAATAATAATAATAGCAATAATACATTTTATTTAATAAGCGCCTTTCTTAACCTATTAAAAAAATTAAATAAACCCTGCAATCACGTGGGACTAATGCTAGTAAGAAGATATTTAATAATAATAATAATAATACATTTTATTTAATAGATGCCTTTCTTAACACTCAAGGTCACCTTACAATGAAATTAAACAACATTAATAAAATATAAAAACAAAGAGGACGATCAAATCAAATAGCAATAAGGTACAGAGGTACTAGCAAACATCAAAGATAACAGGCACGAACAATGTTAAATTTATAATTGGTATGGCAGCTTAAAGAGAAGTTTTGATAGCAGTTTTAAAATATGTTATTGAGTCTACTTGACAGATATGAGAGGAAAGAGAATTCCAGAGTTGAGGAGCACAATGAGAGACGCTCGAGCTCCCATAGAACTGAGTTTGATGTGTTTTACAGAAAGTGGAGTTGTAGATCAGGATCTGAGGGAGTGTAACTCTGTAGGAGATTAGTAAAATAGGGAGGAGCGAAGTTGTGGAGAACTTTAAATGTTAAGAACAGTATTTTGTGTTGTATTCAGGGAACCAATGAAGTTGAGAGAGAATAGGTGTAATATGTTCAGTGGATTGTCACAAAACTGAGACATACACAGAAAAAGGTATCCTGGCTGCAAAGTCGTTTTCTTAGTCAATGACAGCACTGATGTGCACACAACTGAGTCCAAAACAAGACTGACTAACAGGGGAAAGGGGAAGGCTTTTAAAGGGGAAGACAGGAAGTGAGGTCATAAGGATCAGGCCCATATTCGTTAGCCATTGGTTCGAGCCCGGACATGACATCACAGGGGCCGGAGCCAGTAAGGTCTCCTTCCATTGGTTCGGTCCCGGAAGAGATGTCAAAAGAGGCAGATGGGATCTCCCGGGAATGGTCTACAGGGAAGAGAGAAAAAGAGTCAGTGCACTCTGCCACCTCCCGGCCTGTTTCAGAACTGCCGTCACTCAAGCCCTTTAGCTGCCTCCCATGCGCACGTGTGTGACAAGATTTAGAACAACAGGTTATTATCCTAGCAGCAGAATTTTGAAGAAGTTGTAAGCAATGCATAAGTTTTTGTGGGATGCCAGATAGAATAGCCTTACAGTAATCTATATGTGAGGTGACTCGGGCATTAACCAATACTTCAGTACTGTGTTTTATAAGAACAGAACAAAGTCTAGAAATGTTTCTGAGATGGATGAAGGCAGTCCGAGAAACATTACTTATTTGGGAAAAAAAAAGAGTGGGTACTGTCTAAAATGACGCCCAGGCTCTAAACCTGGAAAGAGATGTTTGTGTTAATGTTGTTAATTAAAATGGAAGAATGGTTAACCTTGGCAAGTATTGATTTAAAACCAATGAGGAGCACCTCAGTTTTATTGCTATTTAATTGGAGAAAGTTGACTTTATGTCTTGGAGACATGCCATAAGAGTATCTGGAGGGAAAACAGAAGTGGATTTAATGGATAGATAAAGCTGTGTGTCATTAGGGTAAAAATGAAATATAATACCATGGTGCCAAAAGATATTACCGAATGGGAAGACATAAATGAGAAAAAAGAAGTGGCCCCAAAACAGAACCCTGCAGAACTCCCTGAGTAATGACTGCATTCTCAGATTTAAAGCCCTTTACTTGAACAAATTACATCCTATCAGTGAGGTAGGAAGAAAACCATTGGAGGACAAGGCCACAGACTCCAAAACGAACTAGTCGTTTCAAAAGTATCTGATGAGATATGGTGTTAAATGAGCAGCTGAGATCAAGAAGTACAAGAATTGATAAAAGTCCCCTGTCAGCTACCTGGTCATTTGTGATTTTGACCAGAGCAGTTTCTGTGCTGTGTTTAGGGCAAAAACCAGATTGAAACTGTCCAAAAAAGGTTATTTTTTGAAAGTTGGGACTGAAGTTGGGAGGCAACTATCTTTTCAAGAACTTTAGATATGAGTGGAACATTTGAAATAGGCCGATAATTAATTGTTAAGGATATTAGGGTCTAAGTCAGGTTTTTTTCAGAATTGGAGTAATTGAGGCCTGTTTTAGTGAGAGGGGGGCCATGCTTGTAGTAAGGCAGAAGTTAACTATAGTAGTTATTATGGGGAAAATATGTGACAGACAGGACTTAAGAAAGCTTGTAGGTATTGGATCTAATTGGCATGTGGAAGAATTAGATTTTATTATAAGCACCAAGTCATCATTTTCAGCTGGTAAACTGAAATCTGCGAATAAGGTGGTTGGTAAGGGAATATGGGTGATAGTGGAAAGTATGTCATTTTTTGGCAGAAATAGAGGAAGCAAGTTGCTGGTGGTTTTTTTTTCAATGTTTGAGTTGAAAAAATCCAAAAAAGTGCAGCAATATTTAATAGAGAGGTTATGGTGAGTGACATTTTCTGGTGGTGTAATTAGCCTATTCATTGGAAAAAAAGAGCTTTAGTATTTTTCCCTGCTGTATCGATGTTAGAGTAGTATACAGTTTTGGCAACAGAGAGAGCATTTTTGTATTTTAACATATGATCTGAATATATTTCCTTATCTACAACAAGACCCGTCTTTTTAGCTAGACACTCCAACTGTCGGCCCATGGCCTTGAGCTGACGGAGTTCAGGTGTAAAGCAAGGAGCAGTGTGAATAAACGAAACGGTCTGTGTTTTTCAGTGAGCTAGTGTATCGAAGGCAGAAGACGGAGCAGCATTGTAATGGTCTACTAATTCTGATGGTGTGGTAGCAGAAGGAGAAACAGGCTGTTATGGCAGTAAATTCATAAGGCTGTCTGGGTTTACATGCTTAACATTACGAAATGAAGTCACATGCTGAGCCTTTATTTACTGAGAGGTAAGCTAACATCAAATGTAATCATTTTGTGATCCAAGATGGGTAGTTCAGTAGGAATAAGATTGTGAGGTATGATGCCAGAGCAGCAAACTAAGTCTAAAATATGACCCTTATTATGAGTTGAAAAGTTGACATATTGAATTAAATTAAAACAGTCAAGATTTTCATTAAAATCATTAGTCAGTGCATCGCTTGACGTGTTAAAGTGTATGTTAAAATTACACATAAGGGTAACATTAGGAGACTCTGCACACAAAGTTGTTAAAACAGTAAAAAGTTCTGCGATAAAAACACTTGATAGTTTTGGAGGTCTATAAAAGACAGCAGTTATAGTAGGTGAAGGTCCACAGAGTTTGCCAGCTAACAGTTCAAAGGATGGATACACTGGAAAAGGTATCAGTGATAATTTTAGATTTTTGTGGTGAATTATTGCAAGACTGCCTCTCCTCCCCGAAGAACTGGATTTAGAGATGCAGGGAGCACTTGATTTAGATGAAAATAATCACTTGGCTGCTGCCAAGTCTCCGTAAGACATAAACAGTCCATCTTAGTGTCTAAAATCACCAATCAGCAGAGCTTTGTTAGAGATAGATCAGGTATTAAATAATCCAAACTTCAAAGAGCCTATGGACACAAATTCCGATGCTTTTTCCAGAGGAATCAGAGCCTCAAAAATACGTAGACAAGAGTGTCCTTCAGACCAGAGTGAAAGGATAGACCAGCTGTTACTCCTACTGTGACAAAAATGATGACAAGACTCCTGATGAATGTACTTTGGTTGTCAGAGAATGCCGTGGTGCAGTAGGAGATCAGCAGGCAATTCATAGTTTGTTCGAAGTCAATGCAATTTACGTTTTGTAGATGTGACTGCATTAAATAGCAAAGTAGACATAATAATCCATCATTTATCATAGTTTATCATAGTAGATTTCCAGAAATCAACCAAGCAAATTCCAGATTGGAATCAAAGCAATGTACCCCTTGTGTACCTACTTGGCCCAATTAAGATAACACGTTAGCCAGTAGACTGTCATCACTGGGATTTCCACCAAGTATTCAGCAATTGACAAGGGCAGTTTCTACCATCTATTCCTCAAAGCTAAATACTTGAGCAGAGAGTCAGTGAGAAAGTTTCCACTATATTAGACTACTTAGAGAAAAGATATAAAGAGAGGCAAGAAATGGTCCAAGCACTGACTGTTAAGGTGCAGTTAATGAGAGTATAAACAGACTCTTGCAGGTCTTCCTTCACTTCTTTCTCTGACTCGAATGTTCAAAGCATCTCATCATTTAAGTGCCTAGATGTATAGAATGTGGTTGCCACCCTGTTGCTGTATATGCCTTGTCAAATTGTTTCCCTGAGCACACATGGCAAAGTGTTCCAGATCTGAATTAATATTCAGCATACCGTATATTAAATTATTGTAATGGGCATGATGCCTGTTTTAAGCAACAAATTTTGTCCTGCTGCGTGCAATAAATGTACTGTATCTGACAGCTGGGCTGTTTTGCTCCATCCAAATTTCTGAGTATTTACTGCATCCAGCTGGGTGCTGCTCTAAAGATTATTAACAGCTGTTTGAAACATGAAGGCCTCCATAGTCGTGACAGGCAGCTCACCACAGGAGGACCTCCTTGGCAGTCAGAGACCTCCCAGCGCAAGCAACTGCAACAACACTGGACACAGAGGCTCCAAATAGGAAATAAGATCTCTTTCATGCTCTTGCAGTCACTGTACATTTTATTGTCTGAAGTATAAAGGCTATTTTAAATAGAAATGGGCCAGGTGCTGAAGAGATACACAAAAAAAGTTATCAAAAATGCAGATTGTTTTAAAAAATGTTATCAGTTATTGTATTAGTGTTTTGGGTGGTAGTCACTCTCTGATATTGCTGACAGTGGATTTATTTATTGCCTGGTGTGCCATACTAGTTTCCTTCATCTGTAGGAGAAACACAGGAAAGACACTCACTGTACTGTGTGTGCTTGATAACAAACATGAGAATGAATTTGAACCCAAGTCTGAGTTTAATCTGAATATAGCAGAAGCACTCCTGGAACTGAAGGTTTATGAGAAGGCCTCCCAGCACTATAACACACTCAATCAAAACAGTGAACATTATAGACGGCAGTCAGACAGGGCAGGGAGATTGAACTGGAATAAACACGGGGACAACAAGCAAATTCCACACAGAAGACAATGCAGCTGGGTACTGAACCAGAATGCAATGTTTTGTGTAATACAAATCATCCAATGTGTCATATTGTCACACATAATTATGAAAATTTTGAAGTACCCTAAGAGACCCTTCATGGATGTACATTTGGTAGCAATTTCTGAATAGGTCGGTTCCAACAGGGAATAGGTTTCACTACTTTCCCTGTGTTTTATGTTAATTTTTTAGGGGAGTAATTCATGGTTAGTAATGTTCCGACCTTGCTCTATTTTCTTTGGATTGATGTTAAAATATCATGTAGGATAATCACATTCTTCACCCGCAATCACTCCTTTGTGGCTTTGGCTGTATGCTTTGGGTCAGTACCCTGCAGAAGGGAACATTTCCTTCATAGTTGAACAGGCTTTGCCACATCCTTTCACTTTTTAAATTTTGAATCTGAATGAATTACCCAGTCTTTACTGAACACCGAGTGAAGAGCACCCAAATTATATAACAACTAGTCATTTAGCCTGTTACAATAACGGGCGCTAGAACAGTAGTGCATAAACATTAGTAGGAACAGACTATATTAAATGGCAAGGGACTTTGACCTCATTCTTTTTGTTGGTCGTATTTTTCTTTCTTTCAGCCTTTCTTTTGTTGATGTTTACTTGCTGAGCTGACCGTTCTTCGTGGGCTGCCGCCGTGTATTGTGTGTCTTTAATTTTCTGTGACAGTAATACTGTCTTGTACGTCCGCTGGCTTGTACGTCCGTAATATACCTTTAATTTTCTCTGGCAGGAATACAGGCGTGCGCGTCGGTAGTATGCCTTTAATCTCCTCTGACAGTAATACTGGCTTGTATGTGGCTGTAATATGCGTCACTGTATTGTGTACCTTTAATTTCCTCTCGCAGTAATACTGGTTTGCATTTCCGTAAAACTCCTCTAACTTTCTCTGACAGTAATATCGCACATCGTACCGTGCCCTGCGCATGCGCACTTCACCAGAAGCCCCGCGCATGCGCACTTCACCAGAAGACACACACACACACGGCTATGATGGGTTGGCACCCTGCCCGGGATTGGTTCCTGCCTTGTGCCCTGTGTTGGCTGGGATTGGCTCCAGCAGACCCCTGTGACCCTGTAGTTAGGCATATAGTGGGTTGGAAAATGGATGGATGGATGGACACACACACACAGACACCTGGACGCACAAAGGGATGTTAATGACATGATAATATTTTTTTTGAGTGATTTTTAATCATTTATTCACCAAATACAATTTCTTCTATTAGGAATTTGTCGTTTTTCACATACCCCAACTTACCTTATAGAGAGTTTTAAGGGGACCGTGCAGGGTCAGCTATTTGTACAGCACCTCTTGACCAATTGCAGGTTTGAGGGTCTTGCTCAAGGGCCCAACAGAGTAGCATTCCTTTTGTCACTGCCAGGATTTGTGCCGGCAACCTTTGGGTTATCAGCCCAGATCCTTTAGTCAGACGGTCACCCCTCTGTGCATTTTTGGTATGAATATTTTGGTGGGGCCATACATTAATTTCCCTGTATATGTGCAGACTTCTCTAACGTCAACTTAAATTAACTTAACTAATAGTATAGGTCCCTCTCCTTCTAATGACTAGTGAAACATCACACACTTCGCATACTGTTTCTATCACAAAAAAAATCACTAAAATAGTTTGATGCAGGTGCCTGATCTTTCTTGCTTGATCTTCTTCCTCTTACATTTGACAAAATACAGCAATATTGGTTTAAATACCAAATAAATTGAGTTCAGGAAAAACTACTGGCTAAGAACTTCCTAATCTAAAATGGTAAGGTTTAGAAATGAATGGCTTGGAAACGAAAAAGGACAAACCACAATAACTTGGACAAGACCTGGAGATTACACAAACTGCATGGCTTGAGCAAAAAATTCTGGGGATGTCCAGGAGCAGCACTAAATACTATGCAGTCAGGTGCTTACCGGTCAGTGCAACGCCAGTAAAAAACTGATGAAACCATTTCTGCATTCATGCCTGTTCATTCCATTGCAGGATTTTTGAAACAGGAGCATCATTCTGCTGCTTTCATTTCCATGAAATCGAAGGAAAACATGTAGGCTTCCTTGTGGCTTTTTTCAATGTGGTGTTGTCCTCCTTAGCAGTGAGTGAAAATGAAGATGCAACGTGATGTCTTGTGGATGAAGCATTACTGATATCTATCTCCTTTCTGTTTTTCAAATTAGCTAATGGTACCAGACTGTTTATATGTCTTTGTTGGTGTGTGCTGTATGGTCAAGACTGGGAACAGCTCAAACCAGAAGTGTGAACACACAATTTAAAAAAAAAACAACAACTTTTGTTCTTTGTTTTACTGCAGGCCATGACCCTTCAAGCCCATCGCTAAACTGGAAAGGTTATGTTGCACCTCAGCTCGTGTGACGGATGGTAGCTGGTGCCATTACCTGGCCCGGGATGCCTCCGTAATGGAAGGACAGGGGGAGATGAACTTACAAACTGCTACTTGGCAGCCCCCAAGTACCTTACCTTACCCTGCCACCCTTCTCTTTTTCAAAACAGCTTCCAGTGTGCCCAGGGTTCACTTTGTGATGGCACAGACTTTCCTGATAAGTTTATTCAGGCATGGTGCATCTTTTGAGGTCAAGTTACTTCCCAGGAGACCTGCAGCGTAGAACACCACATGGGTTACTATGGACTAGTAGAACATTTCTAGCAGCTTGCACACCGGAAGTGCATACTACCAGCTCTTCTGTTTTACAGATGTTGAGTTGCAGTTTGTTGTCCCTGGACTACAAGATGAAGTCCCCCTCAGCCTCCCTGTACTCCGACTCATCTCCATTACTAACTACAACTGTGATG